>NW_011369951.1:7793096-7812975 GCF_000735185.1 Notothenia coriiceps
GATCCGGAGTCGAGGCTGATCCTCCTGCTGTGGTCCTGTGCCCTGGATCCTCTATCCTGAGTTCTGGATTAAGTCGTGGACTTCGGGTCGTGGCTGGGTCTCGTGATGCTGCTTCCCTGATGGCTCCCACAGAATTGTTGACATCCTCGTGGACTCATCTTCTTATTATAGACACATGCATTTCCAAACATTCGGTCTACTTATGCTGTAAATGTATTATCTCTTCGATTTACACACGGCATCTATTGCACGTCTGACCGTCCTGGGAGAGGGATCCCTCCTCTGTTGCTCTCCCTGAGGTTTCTCCCATTTTTTTCACTTTAAACTGTGGGTTTTTTTCTCCGGAAGTTTTTCCTTGTACGATGTGAGGGTCTAAGGACAGAGGGTGTCGTTTTCTCATACTGATATTCTGCACAAACTGTGCTGTTGTATTTACTGTATAGTGTCCTTACTGTAAGGTAATTATTATATGTACAGCACTTTGGCTCGACCAAAAATTGTTTTAAAAATGTGCTATATAAATAAAACTTGATTTGAGACCTGGAAAACAGGCTTGGGGCTTAACAGGTAGGAAACTGAACATCAGTGAGTGTGCTGTACATATTTCCAATAACTCTTTACAGTTCATGTCCACATTAAACTAATTTGTGGATAACTTTGGATCCATTAACAGCCCATTTTGATGTACTGTTTGCCCATCTATTCTGCCATAGCACAGTTATTCAAAGGTTGATCTTCAAACACACAACTGATACACGCAAATGCTTTGCATCAAATCACATAAACAAAACATGTGCACTATAGCCAACGGTCTCTCATCCTCTCTTTGCATTTGAATAAAAATACACATCAACAATGAAAGAGTGAAAAGGAAAAAAAAAGAGCAGCCCTGAAATGTAAGCTCGTCTCTCCTTGATATCTCCGCCAATTTATTCCGCCTGTCTGTCAGCGCTGCCATCCATCTGTAACATGAAGACAATGATGAAGCTGTCTCTCATATGGCAGCTGTGTCCTCTTGTCAGGTGCCAACCAACTCCTTTGCATGCGATGCGGACGTCCCAGCCTACCTTGCAGCAGGCCAGTCTTCATATTAAGCAGGTAGAGCTGGTGTGAGACAATCAGTAATGGAGGAGTGAAGTTAGTTGTAGTCATTAACGCACGAGACTGGATCTGACTAATGCGTAGAAACCAGAGACGGTGCCAAAGAATAGCGACGACAACAACAAAGCCTGACAAAAGGCCAGCAATTCATTACACCTTCTCATGAATATGCCTACAGGAAGAAAAAGTACACACCTACTGCAGCAATGTCTGAAAACAATCCTCATATGATTGCAGTCAATCAGACTGCAATCATAACAAAATAGAAATCAGGTGACATCTAGTAGAAAGGTTAAACTTTGGTTAACCTGTGTAACACTACCCTGCTTCAACATGTAGCTAGTGTTGTTCATTATTATCTTATTTTTTACTGCTTTGTATTCATTCTACCGTGTTGTGTACTGTTTTTATTTTGTTCCATGCTAAATGCCTGTAGCACTTCGGGATCTGAACTCAGATATGAAGTGTGTTATAAATTAAAACCCATAATTATTATTATACCATGTAGATATACTGTAGCCCAATGTGTCCATTATACATAGCTATATTTGATTGTGTAAGTGAAGTTTGTTTTGTGTTTGCAAGTGTTTCCATCTAAATGCCTCATTGTTTTACACTTTATCAGGAACTGGTGGTATCCAGAGACCACCACTCTTCTGCTTTTCAGGGCATTATTGTCCACCTGGAACTATGTTCCCCACCCAGCACAAGTGTCCTGTGGGGACATGGAGCGCTCAGAGTGGACTGGAAGCTGAAAGTGAGTGCCGGCCATGCCCACAGGGCTGGTACTGTTTGGCTGGATCTGCAGCTCCGTCAGGGCGATGCAGCTCTGGACACTACTGTCCTGAAGGTACACCTGGTTGTGGCATAAATGATAGTATAGGTGGTATATACATTCATGAATACATGTGTTTACTGCTGTAGTTCAAAAAGTTATCTAATAAAAGTAAGATTACAGCTTATTATATGAAAATTTGAGCCGTTATGAGTCATTCATGCTGATATAAGTATTTTGATGATGCATCACTAGGGACTGCATATGGCACCCAGTTTCCTTGCCCTGCGGGGACCTACAGCATCCACATTGGAAACAGATACAGAGAAGATTGCCTGATATGTCCTGAAGGCTCATTCTGTCAAAAGGGCACCTCCAAACCTTCACCCTGCCCCATGTAAGCAGTCATTGTGTATTCTATCAGATGTGAGCATGATGATAAAACAAATGAGAATATCAACTCAAGGATAAATCTGATGTAATGAGTGATATTAATTTATATACGTTGTCCTGATGTTTACCAGATCCACATTTCGCCATCTGAAAGGGGGTCGGAGGCAGGACGACTGCTCTGCTTGCCCTGCTGGCTATTTTTGTCCCCACTCTGCCACTGTCAACCCCAGAGTGTGTGGAGCTGGAAGCTACTCTGTAAGGCCCCATGATCCATAATACAGTTCACTTTGACCGGCCAACTGTCAGAACCAGTGGAAACCAGAGCTGCTGTATTAGTCTCGTCCTTCCATCAGCCAGTCTGATTGTCCTATTTTTAGATTAGCATTTTCCGCCCACAGACATCAGCTTACATTACTCACCATGTATGTACATCCGTAAATGTCAGCAAGAGGAGTAGTCAAAGTTACATTTGTTATAGTTAATCTTTTGCTTTCATTTTTGAAAAAGTATAAGTGTGTTATTCCATTGTGTTGCAAGTTCTATCCTCCTTCCCTTGTGTTTTCAGTCTTTATTTTGTGCTGTCCCTCCCCCATACTGGTTGATATCTTTAACTTCAACTCTCTGAATCTTCCTTCACGTTCTTTTGTGTGTAGGATGAGGGCTCTGTGGAGTGTTCTCCGTGCCTGCAGGGCCACTACTGCAGTGATGAGACGACTAGTGAAGAAGCCATGTTAAGCGTCATGGTGTGCCCCCCAGGCTTTCTCTGCTCTCAGGGTTTAGCCCGAGACCCCCAGCGCTCAGCCACACTTTGTCCTCGAGGCTTCTTCTGCCCAGGAGGAGGCGTTGTGAGTCAAAGAATGATGCATACAGAGAAATCACTTTTTTTTTGTAGTAATATGGCCCTCTTTTACAATGTCTTAATCGCTACACCTGCAAATCCCTCACAGGATCCCAACCCCATTCCCTGCACCAATGGTACCTATGGTGAGTCTCCTGGTCTTCGGGATGCTAGTGAATGTGCTCAGTGTCCGGAGGGGGAATACTGTTATTCCCAGGAGCCTCAGGAGCAGCCTATAACCTGGCCTGTAAGATACCTAAAATACAGTACTTAGTGAGAACACATATCCTTTTACATTATTTTTTTTCTGCTTAATTCATTTTGATAGAGATCATACATGACCATATTATATAGTATATAAAGGTTCATTGCATAAAGTCAAATTTTGTTTTAGGTGAAGATTGTACAACAAAGGAAATTAAACAAATAGTTTTTTTGCTGTATTTTTCAGACAGGCATTTGTCCTGATGGGCACTATTGCCCCAGAGGGACTGGTTACCCCCTCACTTACCCCTGTCAGGCTGGACTATATAGGAACAACACTCTTGGTCACAGTGGAGAGGCATGTGTTTTATGTCCATCCAGGCATTATTGCGACAGACCGGGAACTCACATGCCTGCAGTCTGCCCTCAGGTAAATCCAGCATTTTGTAAAACTGCTTTGCAGCATTCAGAAACAGACCTTGTTCTTATAATTCTTGGCACTGTGCATGTGAAACCAACTCTTTCTCTCTTTCTGTCACTCTATAACAGGGCTTTTACTGTCCGGAGGGCACTTCTGCTGCCGAACCTTGTCCTGAAGGAACCTACAGCTCGCGTTCAGCTCTCAGTAATGGGTCTGAGTGCTCCTCTTGTGCTGGAGGACAGTATTGCACCAGTGTGGGACTCTCAGAGCCCTCAGGAAGCTGCAAAGAGCGCTTCTACTGTAGAGAAGGAGCCAAGTCTGCAGTATGAAGAAAATATTTCAAACATTTATTGAATAGAATCTGCTAGTCTTTAATGTTTTATTCTTGTTTTGATAAATTATAGGTCTGTGACTCATGTCACATTAAAACACTTTACACTTAGTTCCCAGTTAGGTGATGAAACTTGGATTAGGAAACATTATGTGTTATATGTATTATTTTGAATGGGCTTTTTAGGAATTACATTAATTATCTACAGTTCATGTTAGCTTTTCTTTACATACCCTATTTCCAGACTCCTGCAGATGGGCCGACAGGAGGTTTGTGTCCAGTAGGAAGTTACTGTCCTTCGGCTTCGTCCTCTCCACTGCCCTGTCCATCTGGCACCTTTAGCAACAGCACTGGCCTCAGCAGACCTGAGGAGTGTGTCAGCTGTCCGCCAGGGTAATGCTACCAACACTTAATTACTGGACCTCCTCAAACTTTAATTGATCAGCTTATTTATTTAAGAGAACCATGTAAAAATGTAATCCTGTGTTGTTTTTGTCAATTATTTTTTCTCCCTGTCAGTTTCTATTGTTTAGGTTCCAACAACACCTCCCCTTCAGGTCCTTGTTTTCCTGGTTTCTACTGTACTGGTGGCTCAGCTTCCCCTGTTCAGAGTGAAGCAGAGGAAGGGTATTATAGCTTGGAGAGGGCAGCGAGGCAACAGCCATGTCCTCTTGGCACATATCAGCCGGTAGGAAATAATCCACACAGAATACCAAGTGCTGTTCTACTGAAAGTGTATAGTCAAATCTAAATAATGAGATAAAGCCATATTCAAGGTGATTCCCTTGTCTATAAATCCTTCACAGCGTCGAGGTGCACACTCATGTATGGAGTGTCAGGGAGGCCGACTGTGTAACCAGACAGCCTTGTCACGCCCACCAATGTGTCCCAAAGGACACTTCTGTCCTCCGGGGTATTCTGCTGCTCGACCCTGTCCTCCAGTCAGTAGTATTAATGAGTGTACTTTTGCACTAAAGCTTCATTCAAATTCAGATGTTGTAAAATGATACTATCTTATATTCAGGGCTCTTACTCTGACCAGCCTGGTGGTGATGCTGTGCACCACTGTCGGCCGTGCGAGGCCGGATGGTTCTGCAGCCGAGCCGGACTCTCTGAGCCTCAGGGTCTCTGTGACCCGGGACACTACTGCACCTCTGGAGCCTCCACTGCCTCTCCTGTAAGATGTTACATAAAATGACTTTGATAGCTTGGCTTCAAGCAGGTTATCCAAAAAAGAACTGATGTTTCAGTAACAAATAAATACATAAAGTGTATGTTCTATTGAGGACTTTATAACACTATATAGATATTCTCATGACACTCTCTTCTAGATATTAGGTGCCTCTTCCCATATACATTGGGGGGATAAAGAATTCATACATTTACTTTCTACAGATAATGAACATAATTTAAATGACTACAATGTCATATTACCAAAATGTTTTTTTTCATAGATATTATTCATATGTAGCAAGAGTCCATGCTCTAAAGCTTTTCATATACTTTACCTTGTTGATCTTTGACAGAGCGAGGGAGCACTCACATGAAAAACATGGGGTAATTAGAGAGGAAAAGATGTCTTTAAGTTTAATTTTTTTTTCTTCCAAGTTAAAACTGTCGCTGGCTTGCTGACAGCTATTTATTTCCCACTCACTTTGAGCGTTCGAGCTTAAGTGTTTTCTGTCATTTTAATATAATTAGGAATTTAGAAGCATGTTGGAATTGGGCAAATAAATAATGTTTTACAGCAGTGTTTTTTGGGTAAGTTGCTAACAGTGTCTGGGAAATGAATGACAGCTTCCAAGACAAACTTCCCACAGGTTTAACTTTTAAGTTCTAACTATTGCTGAGAGCCAAAATGACCAAACTTTGTCATATTCTGATGATTACTCCGTTTTCCAGCAGGTGGCTTTGTTGTCTGGAGGAGTTTGTTCTCCAGGCTACATCTGTCCACGAGGGACCTCTTACTCGCAGCAGCACCCCTGCCCTGCAGGGACCTGGAGCAGCACTGTGGGTGCCCAAAACATGTCCTCCTGCTGGCCCTGCCCTTCAGGACTATACTGCAACAATACAGGACTCAGCAAGCCTTCAGGACTTTGTGATAAAGGCACAGGAATAAATTATCTGATTCAAAACATTGTATTCTGTTTTTAAACGGTTAAACAGTTGTTAAGTCCCGAATTACCCAGTAACTGAAACAGCTCTCTGTTTATAGGGTCAAATCCTTAATCCTAATGCTATTACCAAATTAATATAATCTGATAACTATCTAAACTGCTGGAGAGGAGATATGGCTAGCTTTTAGATTTAAAATGCTTTTTGTGAGTATCTACTGACCACTGTAAACTATAGTATTAATGGGTAGGTGAAGATGTCTGTCCTTTTTTTATTATTACTTGTGTCCCTAACCTTTTTTGTATCTACTGATTTATAGGGTATTACTGTTCAGGAGGGGCTGTGTCTTCAATGCCCTCAGACAGTTTGACAGGGGACATTTGCCCAATTGGACACTACTGTCCAATGGGCTCAACTTCCCCTCTCCTCTGTCCTGATGGGACATACTTCAACAGTACAGGTAGAGGAAACTCATTTTGTGAAACTGCCGTGTACGATTTTTCATCTACGAAAAATATGAAGTATAATATATTTAAATCATTAAGTTATTGCTTTCTTGTTTTGGATGAAGGTGCAGAAGAGTGTGATGACTGCCTCTCAGGGACTTACTGTCTCTCGGGGGAAGGCGTCCAGTCCTGTCCAGCAGGACACTATTGTTTTGGTGGCAGTGTTGAGGGCATCCTGCCCTGCCCTCCTGGCACATACAGCCCTCAGTTTGGCCTCAGCCAAGTGGAGCAGTGCCTCATCTGTCCAGCAGGTGAGAGTGTTGTGTCATGGTTGTCTTCATCGCTCTGAAAGACACTTGGAAGTCCTTCATTAAATGTTTAGCGAGCTGAATCCGGTTTTAATGTGTCAACTCCTTAATATGCTAGATGTGCTGGAACTAATTGATTTAGATAAAAGGCAATAGTAGAATGCTTTATCACATTTAAATGACTAGAGGAGGGATATTATTTTGTGATGTGATGAAATTAACAATCAAGACTTTGAGAACGTCGGTGTCCTATTATTACAGCAGTGTTTTTTTAACTCTTCATGCTCTGCTTACAGGGTTTTACTGTGAGGACTGGGGTCTGTTTGAACCTACTGGACCCTGTCAAGCTGGTTACTACTGCATCGCAGGTACAATACATGTATAATTATAGCACAGTTGTGAAAATGACATTATTGCCATTTATCACTTTTACCTCATTTAAAGGCCTTATAATATACCACTGTGCTGCTTAAGTGAATTGGATGACTAAACTTATGTTAAATTTGCAACTTAGGTGTGAACTTTCAGAACCCAGATGGTAACTTCAGCACAGGAGTGGGAGGAACCTGTCCAAAGGGGAAGTACTGTCCTGAGGGCACCAGTCTCCCCCTGCCCTGCCCACCAGGTACCTACTCTAACAGGTTGGTGGACCTAAATATATTTTTTGTAATCATTTTTTAATTGTAACGATTGTAACAGAAAATATGTGGACATTTGAACATCAATGCAGCATTTACTCAAATAACATACATGTACAAGGAATGTTCAGTAAGGTGTAACAACAATATTACAGCCCCATAAAGAACCCACATATCATCCTCCAATAATGGATGCAGATGAATATACTTGCCCATCATATATACATACACAACATACCCACAGCTCACCTACAGCCCATAATAAATACAATAACATGTAGTTTGCATCAGCAGTAAAGGAAATGAAGTAATTGTAGACACATGCACACTTAAACTAAACAGACACTCATTTGGTTCTGCCATGTAAACGTATGCATTCTGTGAATCTTTTGTCATCTGTCACACATGTATGGTTGCAGTCTTCATCTGACAGAAGTCTCTGGCTGTAATCCATGTCCAGCGGGTGTTTTCTGTGGCACTGCAGGTCTCACTCGTCCATCTGGACTGTGTCAGGCAGGATTTTACTGTCCAGGGGGAGACACAAAAGCTACAGGTAGAATTGCAAAATATTGAGTTTTATTGAGTTAATTTATGTTGTGCTTGTAGTATAATGTCAAAAATGATTTACTCCCTTGCTTCATCTCTTCTGCAAGATAAAACCTAGTCCGCCCACCTTCAAATATGAACACAATGATAACATAGTTAATTAATCATTGATTAGCAATGGGTGTTGTTTATACATGAAATGAAATTGTGGAGAGCTGCGATTATAATGTTTGGAGAGTGATCTTATGAATAACCATCAGCTAGAAGAATAACAGATGCTGATAAATGCAGGAAAAGCAAATGTAAGAGGGTGTTTTGTTAAACGCATGATTACTGAATTAATCAGTGTTTATCGCATGATTCATCACATTAAGGGCTAAGCAGTCCTAATCTCAGTAATTTACCACATCTAATTGTTATATGCTCTCCAGGCTCAGAAGGAGGTCTTTGCCCACAAGCTCATTACTGCCCTGAGGGAAGTGCAAGCTCGGTGCCATGCCCAGCTGGAGCCTACTCCATCCTCACAGGCCAATCAGTGTGTTCCCGCTGTCCTGCTGGCTACTACTGTCCAGAGAAGACTGGAAACTTCTCCAAGTCCCCCTGTCCCCCTGGTTTCTACTGCCCCGATGGTAGACTCTCCCAAACCACTCTCAGTCATGGTTATGTGTCTTTATGAATTCATCGAGGGTAGCATCTAGAAACTTCTTGGTGTGCTTAAAGATTCTCACGGATAAATGTGTTTAAAACGCTGAAATGGTGTGTATCACTTGAAATTAGATTGTATTTTATGCGTAGGTACAACGCATGCCACCCAGTTTCCCTGTCCTCGTGGATACTACAACCCGGAGCCAATGACTCAGAGTCTGGACAGCTGCCTGCCTTGTCCCCCTGGACGCTACTGTGAGAAGGAGAGGCTGACCAAAGTGTCTGGAAAATGCAAAGCCGGTCAGTGTCATTTTCTACAAAAGACACAATCTCAGCCATACAGCCTGCTTACAAAGTGGCAGGACTCTATACTCTGTGCCAGCCTAGTTTATGTCTTGCAAGCCATTCCAAAGCAGTTAGGGAAAATTGCTGTCAGTGCTCTAAAAGTACGTATTAAGCACGACAAATCACATCTCAACACGAGCCACATCTGTCATTATTTTACTTCCCCTCTCTTTACAGCTTTATTATGGTATTTCAGCAACATCAGCAGCTTTCAGATAATTCCCTGTATTATTTATTTCTATATTAAGGCGAAAATGGCCTGGCTCCATATGCCATCAACCCTAATGCACACAAGCCTCATGCAGATAATACAACAGTGGCTTCCTGGTTTGTTTGTCATGTTTCTTATGTTTATCGCTCTTGTGAGTTTCATGCTCTGTGGAGCGTGTTTTTCTAACCTGTTCGGAAAGTCAGCATCTGATGTGACATCTAAACTGATTTGAATTTATGTTGGCAACATGATGTAAATCACAAATATAGACAGCAGTCACAACCTAAGCACCTGTCTCCTGCTCTGTATTTTGCTTCATCTATTCCTCTCAGGTTGGTTTTGTGTGTCAGCTGCATGGAACTCCCAGCCTTTTGACCTGGACAACTACACAAATGCCAACTGTCTTTGTCCAGCTACATCTACAGGGGGGCGCTGCCAGGCGGGCTTTTACTGCCCCTTAGGTAGCTCAGAGCCTGTGCCTTGTCCACCTGGAACATTCTGTAACATCTCAGGTATTTGAAATCCAATTAAAGACCTACTCATTCACACTAGCCACTAATCCAAAGTCAGAATTGTAATGGCCTGGTTTTTCATATTGGACCCCAGCAAGTGAACACATTTTTCTTTCAATCACACACATGGAACTAGAATAACAAATATGTTCTCAGTCAGAACTTGTAACCGATTACATCTAAGAGTTATATTGTTGTGTTTGAACCATAGGTTTGAACCCCAAGGCAACCCGCAGAAGCTACATTTAACTGTCTGTGTAAAAATGTATCTATTTGTGTGACATTGACAGTTATAAAAGGTGTTATTTTGATGTAGCCTTATAAGTTTGGATTTATTTTTGGTTGGTAAAGTTATTGGTTATTTGATCTGTGTATATGGAAGTGTATGTACCATATGACATTTTGGCCAATTTGATTGTAAGTCTTTTGGGGGGCTCACACATTATTCTACATAAGGGGATTTCAGTCAGAGCCACTTATACATAATATCTCTGGGTATTTAAGAAACTCATAAAAGTCCTCATGTTGTTAAAAAGGCTTGGCTCTGCCGATGGGACCCTGCTTCCCTGGGTATTTCTGTGTTGGAGGAGCAACTGAAGGCAAACCAACAGATGGAGGAACAGGCAGCATCTGTCCACCTGGGGCATACTGTGGTAAGTGCCGCTTTACTTCTTTGTAACAGTTGTATTACTAAACTGCCAACAAAGTTTTTATTTATATATTAATAAAGAAAAGTGAATTGCTTGGTGAAGTCCATAATGCATTAGTACCACTTATACTTGGCTTAATGTTTTTTTTTTATGTATAATTGAGTTTGATTGGAAGAAAATATTTACATATTCATAATATTACCACTTTTCCCTAGCTTTTAATGTCTGCCATTAATCTATGTCCAAGTTTTTAAGGATCTATATTGGTTCCCATGCAGGGAATGTGTGACAACATAGCCTTAAGCCAAAGTAAACTGGGTTGAGAGAAACTGACACCATGAAATAAGTAATATGTATGCACTTTGCATCATATACCAATACAATGCAGAATGAGAGTCTGCAAAGTCTTATCAAATCTTATTCATTATTCAAAGGGCAGTTCTTTGAATTGGGTTTTTTTATAGCAAGAAAGGCCCAGCCTTTAACCCTGGGGTTTTGTTTTGATTTTCAAATGTCTTTCTGCAGTCCAAAGATATGCAAATGACATGAACCTAAGACTCTTAAGTAGCTGTATTACATTTCATTGTCAAAGTCATAGCATAGTCATAGCTATGACTCAAGTAGACCTGTCAACCTAATTACCCATGGGTATGAGAGTGAGTCATCTTGAGTCAACTTTTGTTAGCCTGTCTACTGTTGACCTGTGTGAAGTTTGTTCATGCTTTTGACTCAGTGTATCCTGGAATAGACTTTCGGTCTAGAATAAGTATTGGTATGTAAAGGAAAGGAATGAAAGGCTGAATAAATGACTTTTTCTCTCTGCAGTTGAGGGCTCTGGAGAGCCAGAGTTGTGTCCAGCAGGTACTTTCTCCCCAGTGCCAGGTCTAACCAGTGAGGCGAGCTGTCAGCCGTGTACTGCAGGTGTCTACTGCAGAGAACCAGGTCTCAGGGCTCCAACTGGACCCTGCAGCCAAGGTAGTCCATGCATTGTATTATGTCTCATCGTTTAACATAAACTGTTTAAAAGTGTTCGGCTGTTGCCTGTTTCATAAAGATACATGTTCTTGATTAATTCTTTGTTCGGCTCCAACCTCCTTTCCATCCTTGCACACTTTGCTCTATTTTGTGTTTTGTCACCTAGGCTATTGGTGTCCGCCTGGTCAGACAGTGGCTACAGCTCTGCCGTGTCCTCCAGGTCACTTCTGTGTGCAAGGAAGTGCCACTCCAGAGCCTTGCCCGTCAGGAACCTACCAGGACAGAGAGAAACAGGCAGCCTGCACCGTTTGTGGCGCAGGTATAAGAGCGCTATACTCTTCTTTTTTATCTTCTCTACAGAAGGATGTATTTATTTTCTTTCTAAACACTGCTGTTGACCTTGTGGCATTTCTGATTTACTGAAGACAGTGTAATGAAAACAGTTCTCAGCAACCCAGCAAGTGTTCATTTATTGAAGTTGATGACTCACTCACATGCACCTGTTCAATTTATTATATAACAAGAATAAAAATGTATAAAAACTTAATTTACACAGAACATTTAAAAACCTTGGCAAAGAATGAACTGCACTGTATACAGCACTTTACAAGTTTGTTGAAAGGAATGTTCTACAAATGTAATTGTTTTTGTAAGTATTTTTTATAATGCTTATTAAAATATGTGTGTTTTTCTTCTGTCAAGGGTACTACTGCGATTTGAGACTAGCCAATGCCTCTTTTTTGCGGCCTTGCCCCAAAGGACACTACTGCCCTGCAGGTACAAGCATGCCCGACCAACACCCCTGCCCCAGAGGCTCCTTCAACCCGAGAGTGCACACTGCCAGCCTCACAGCCTGCATGCCCTGCGCTGCGGGACACTTCTGTCCTTCTGTGGGCCTGTCAGAGCCGGCAGGTGAGAAAGAGGGTGACCTCTTCTTTTAATCGCTTTTCCTTTTTTCTTACACCATTACTTAAAGCGGTAGTAGGGACTGCTATGTATGTGATTATGCAACAAACTAGAATTTTGAAATCATTATGGCTGAGGACGAAATGAATAACAACATTTTCCCAAGTGTGTTAATAGCGAGTCAATACAAACAGTGTACACAGGACCAAAGCTGTTCTGATCTTTACATAAACCCCCCAGATGGCTTATCAAACAACACATAATGCTTAACATGAGAAGACATTGAAAGATTGTTGGAATTACAGTCTGATGTTTTAAGTCAAGTTAAGACCCACATGGGAGTATCTGATTTTAGACATAATCATTGTAAAAAAGCAAGGCGTTTTATCATCACATACATAGCAGATATGTACTGTACAGTGTTTCCCCTATATACAAATAGTGGCGGCGCAGCGCCGCTGCTGGAATATGAGCGCCGCTGCTAGGGGGCGCCAGCCAGGTACCAAAAAATAAATAAATCTTTTTTTCTTTTTTTCTTTACTTTTTTTTCATTTTTCTTCAAATATTAATAAGTGGCGACCCTTTTTCATTTTTGATTGTTTGTTATGTGGATTTGTAGTATTTGTGTTACTGTATGTTCAATAAAGGTGTATTTTTGCTAAATCTTGAGACATTGCCACTGTATGTACAGTACTAGGCAGGGCCAATTTCTGGCCTAGGGCGCCAGATCTGGGGGGCGCTGCGCTGATAGCTCTTGGAGGGAAAAAACATTTTTGACCATTGGCGCTCATCCAAATGTTCGGCCTTGATGTAACAACATTCATAATTAAGTAAATGTAACACCCTTTTCACCCCGGTTACACGTTTAATTTGCCCTGTACGGTGGGCGCTGTAAGTGATGAAAGTGGGGGATGTTGGCTTATCAGGCGCCCGCAGCTCACAGCCAAAGTGCGAGCGTGGTAGCGAGAGAGCGAGCAAGGGAGAGGGCGCACCGGTACCGGCACTGTTGTTATTAGAATCTGGTGCTAGCTGCACTAACGGATATAATAAGTAGATGTTTCTACAACCAGGGTGGAGGAGAGCTCTCCTGTCAGACTGAGAGGCTCAGTGAGGTAAAGGACTCTGAGTATTTAGATAGTTCATTTTAGTTTAAGTTATCTCAGTGGGTCTCAAACGTTTTGATCACAAATTATGTAAACACATATTTCCAAGGCACTCCTTTATAATTATTAGGATAAATAAAAACAGTTTTGAAATCATTCCAATGTATACTATAGGACAGTAAAGCAAAAATATCGTTTAAAGTTGGAGAGATACAAAAATATGCATAAATAAATGTTAACTAGGTAAAATAGATATGAATGACAACAAAAATAAAATAAAGCTTACATTTATTTTGTTTATTGGCTAATGGTAGGTTAATGGTTATGTTCAACAAAATACTTATTGATTATTTAAAATGTTAAACCGATCTTTTTTCATATGGGTGGTTTTTTTAGAGTTGTGCCTCCTAGATCAGGTCTTCTAGTAATTTGTGTGCTTCAAATGTGGGCTCCAGATTGAAGCATTTTACTGTAAAAATGTATTCAAAAAAAAAATCTTTCCCGGGGGCCATACCCCGGACCCCCCTAGAGGATGTGACGTTCCACCCCCCAATTCAAACATGTTCATACAATACTGAAATACATTTGAAAGTCATTTTGACTCTATTACCTATGTCATAAGTTTTCTGTTTTTACAGTGTATTGTCTTTTTGTAGAGATTTTAATTTATTCACTTTACATATAATGTTCGCCTAATATCTCACCTTAAAGGGCGCAAGATGTCTAGAACCGAACCTGTAAATAGGCCTCAAAGAGCCTTTCTTTGTGCTGACAACATAGAACAAATTGGCTGGTGCACTTTGCACCACGCACACACTAAAAAAAATTCCACGCGCTCCCGCGCTCACANGAGTGCACTCGTGGATGAAAAATACATTTTCCAGCAGTATCCCGTTTATCAAGTTTCTCTATTGCTTCTGTTAACTTGATTTTGAATTGCACTGAAGCCAAATTAAGTAACTATACAGAATGATATGGACAAAATAACAGATAAACCCTTTCAGTGTAAAGCGGTGTAATCCAATAATACAAAGTATGGATTGTACAACTACTGCAATCAATCACTTTTGTTTAATGGATTTTACAGAAACCTTATTTTCATTTTTTACATTCATGCAGATATTATTTCTGTCTTTTTCTCCCATGCAAAGGCTGGATTTGTTAAGCTTCAGAGGGGAGTGTGTGGGAGAGAAACTCCCTCTTGAGCAGGGGTGTCAAACTCAAGTCCCGGGGGCCAAATCCGGCCCGCGACTTCGTTTTATGTGGCCCCGCAAGAGCTTGCAAGAATATAATACATTTATTATACGGTTACATGCCACTTTACAGAAGCAGGTTGCCCATAAACTACATATCCCACAATGCATCTCGTTTTGTGATATGCGCACTGAAGAGACTTGCAATTATTTGCCCTGGACTATCCGATAATAATCCAATTCAGAGGCAATAATGTAATATAATACATTATTTTATATATATATTATATAGTTACAACCGGCCCTTTGAGTGCAACTTTTATGCGAATTTGGCCCGCGATGAAATTGAGTTTGACACCCCTGCTATACATGGAACAAAACAATACAAAACCTGAGGGATGGTGATGTTTGTCAGTCGTCCCACAACTTTGGTTATGATTGAAACATGGATTTTGAAAGATATGTTAATTTACCACATATGGTTCGGGTGTCCACACTCGAACATGTAGTGTAGACAGACAGACCTCTGACAAGGTCACAGATAAAAAGGCAGACAAAAGAGATAGAAGTGCCTGATTTATTGATGACAATGTTGAGAAGTGATGGATCTGGGAATGGAGGGCGCATTCCTTGTAGAGAGAAAAACTGAAATGTGAAGGAAAGTAGAACAAGAAAGGAAACAGTCAGACATGAACATCAGAGGACAAAAAAGTGGAAGAAAGCCTAGCAAATATTGTTGATGAATAGATGGCAGAGGTCTAACAAAAGACATTAAGAGTGACAGAAAGAAGAAGAAAATGTGAGAAAGAAAATCTGAAAAAACAGAAGAGGGATTAGGGAAGGAAAGAGGGAGAAGGCAGAACAAAGTCGCAAAATTGAAAGAAAGAAGAGATAAAGGGAGAAGGAAAGAACATAAGAAAGACAGAAGCGATACAAAATAGGGCAGACACACATCGACGAGAGAGAGGGAGATAAAGAAAGACGCAGTGGTGAGGAGGAAAAAGGATAAAACAGATTTTCTAAGCCAGCCAGGAGGAGAGTGCCAGCTGTGTTTATCTGACCTCTGACCTCAAGGCCACTCCAATCTCTACAAGGCCTCAGTGTGACTCACAGGCGTACGTACACACACACACACACACACACACACACACACACACACACACACACACACACACACACACACACACACACACACACTGTGTAGGCCAGATCAAAGCCTGACATCCTGCACAAACCCCCTCTACACAATGAAATATGTCTCTGGGCCTCTTTTTCTCATTTTTCTCCTCATCTTTCGTTCTCCCTCATTTTTTGGCCTATCACTGTGCGCCTCCTCTGTCCCCAAATCTCTGTTTCTCTCCCCCCCCTCCCCCTTTTTTTTAGCTCTGTATCTCTTTTTCTGTCCCCGTGAAATATGTCCAGCTGGATTGAGCTTCTTCCTCCTCAGCACTCAGCTCACCCGCCCAAGAGAGCGAAAGAGAAGCAGCTGGTTTTAAACAACAAGTGGAAGGGACGGATGGATTGGGGGATCAGGGGAAGGGCAAGGGGGTAAATGGGAAAGGAGATATTGGGAGTGAAAGATGGAGAAGTATGGAGAAGGTGACAGTGGAAGAGTGGAAGATGGAAGAAAAAATAACAGACAAGAGTTACTGTTGTGGGATTTTGATGGTAGATATCAGCCAAGTACCCACTGTAAGAATTAATTAAATAATGGATTAATCCACACCTCACAATGTACCCTAGTTGGCATGTGTAGATAATGCATAAAGTATTTTGTCTAAATATATTAAAACTAGACCTTGAAAATATTTGGTTACTTGAGATAGATTATTCCTAGTCTGGAAAGTTAGGAAGCATGGTTAAATTACTAAAATTCCTAAATGTAATTGTAAACTGGGATACAGATATCAGATATAGGAAGTTTCTGTAATGAGGCGCAGGACATAAAGCAATTTTTTTACATTCTAATGTTAAAAGACAGTGACTTGTAAGTCAAACTTTTTTGAACAAAGAGTTCAAAGTGTTTTGGGCATTCAACATTTTGCAGCTTGCAAGATACATTTATTAAATGTTCTGCTTCTGGTAATAGAGACTGTAATCGGGCCGTATTTTCTTTTGCGAATTAGCATTACAGTAATTTCTTGGTTTTTCCCAGCTACACAGAAAGTTACATGTTGAACAGTAGGTTTGTTCAAGGACTGAGCTTTCCAAAGACCCAGACAGAAACAGAAAATATAAATTAGAGCTCCTGATGTGCAGAAATCACACACCCACAGAGCAAAAGACGAAGATAAGAGGCTGACATATGCAGATATGAATAGACAATGGGGTTAAAGCTAAGTGCTTCTCAGGCAGCAGAACAAGCAGTTTGTTTAGTTTAAACAGAAGACAAACTACTTAGTAAGCGTTGCCAACAACAACGATCATGGCTGAAGAGAGAGGAGCGGCACCTCTCATAAACATAATTTCCAAGAAAAGAAATAGCATAGCATCACCCACGCAGTCCTGAATGAAATAAATGACAGATATCTCTGGGATTAGCACATTAAACTCACACTTGCTCACCACCGACGAGAACACTGACATCTATACTTAACATATTAATTTGGCATTTGAGGATTAGTTTAGTAAATTACAGTGGCGACTATTGACTGCTATGATAGATAGTGCTTTGCCTGTTAGCACACCCGTTCTGGGAATGAGTCACAGCATTATACTTCTCAGACTGAGACAAACAGAGATTACTGGGTTTACTGCCACACAGGTAGACACTCTGTCAAACACACATGCAACACACATGCAACACACACACACACACACACACACACACACACACACACACACACACACACACACACACACACACACACACACACACACAGTAGTCAAAGCTTTAAGACACAAACAATGAAATACAATTACCAAAGGCATGGACATGTAACCCGTACTGTAGCAATCAATGAAAAAAATCTGCTGCTCTATTTAAAGTTTTTGTTGGGTTTATTTAGCATGTTAAAAGAGCTACTGTATCACATCCAAAGACGCGTGAGTTAAAAATGTATCTTTGTCTTTAGCCGTGTGAAAAGCATGTTGCAACTATGTGGGTTTCATGAGCAATTTGAGCATACATATTTCATTTTTTTATTTCTAAACCATTGGATTATGTTTAATTGTTTCTAGGAATACAGTATAGACAAAACAATGTACTGTAAGTAATACATTTTGTAACCATTTTTCTTCCCACACAGCACTCATAATGTTTCAGCATAGGCTGCTCTGCAATGAGAGATTAACTGGATTGTTTTAAATTTGTTACAGGTACAATCAAAATTAGCCATTTTTTGGCAGAGGAACATGTGCTTAAAAACATTTCAACATTACCTAGCCAACAGCTTTACAAAAATGTCTGTGGACATGATGACATTGTGATGCTCATTGAATTCTTTCTTTTTATTGTTGGGTAATGTCCTAATGTTAATTTCGTAAGTCAATTATTTATTTGAAGGGAGTACTGCATCCCATAGTTTTCTCCTATTATTGGACAGATGGGGTCACCCTGCCTTGCTGACAACATTTGTATTAGTCTGGATTTTTAAAGCAGAGTTATAGTGTCCTGAGATGATCTCAGGGTTGTTTCAGAGCCTTTGCTGCACTTACAAAAACACCTGTTGGAAACAATGGCATTAAAACAGCTCAAAATAAAAGACACTAGGTGGACATTGGTAACCCAAAGGTTAAAATACTTGTCACGTAACTGTAAAATGTCCAGGTCTGATTCCAAACACGGGACCTTTGTTGTATGTCCTACTTCTCCCTTTCTCCATTTCCTGTCTGACATACACTTTTAATACGTCAACTAAAGGTAAAAAAAGTAATACATATATAAACATTTCAAGATAATGATATATGTTACACATTGGAGCTTGGATTATATAAGTTGTTAAACTTTCTAGTACAAAAATGAAATACATGGTATGAAGTTCAAGTCATTAAATCAGTTATGAAATAATTCAAATCAAACTTTAATTAAAAAAGTGGTAATACTGATTACTATTATAACACTATTTTGTATTAATATTGATTTACATGTATTTATTTAACTTAACATAATTGCCATTAAACTTTATAATTCCAAGACTGTACAGCCTGATTAAAATAATTAAAGTGTACAATAAAATAAGTTGAACATTTCTAAGTTCTGTTGCTCTTGTAGTGTGTTATATATTCACTATACCTAATGATTCCGATATATATCAGGCTGCAAAGTATTTCTTATTTGAAATCCTATTAAAATATCTGTTGTCAAGTCACAAATATATTGCTAATTTCGTATTCTTTTTAGCATCAATGTTAATTTCAAGCCATTTACTAGTAGAGCTTCAAGATTCATTCTTGACCATACATGTAAAATGCTGTTTGGCTAAAAAGAAAACCCCACCATGACTAACAACTTTATTAAGAGCTTTCAAACCCATTTGGTCATGCGATAAGAGTTGATCATATTTAAGGTGGGAGGTGGTAACCTGTCTCTGTTCAAATGTGTTTTTAGCGTTGAATGTCAATGGCTTCTTTAGTCCTTTTTCCAGCCATGAAGAAGCACCTTATATATTATAAGACCAAAAAACATGCATGAAAACTTTGGAAAAAGCAAATATTCACAATTTTGTGTCAAAACTGTTTCCCAGGTTGAATTTACCTTCAGACTATTATGCTCATTATGATCAAATGACAAAGTATACGGTCGGCTACAGTAAGTCAATGGGATGACTCCATAATAAATGTGCTTGTTTGAGTGGCTCAAATTACACATACCCTAACATAGATAGACAAAAAGAAACACACACACACATACCATTATACACTTACACACACACCCACCCCTCAACTTAAACCCAATTCCACAGCCATCTAGTGCATACATTGTCTGCTGCTCCCGAAAACGAATTAGTCACACATGTTTGCCTTTGTACACAAACCCGCCCAGCAACAAACACAACAGGCGCTCAGGGTCAAACACGCATGTGCACACTGACACACCAACACCAACGCACACACACACACACACACACACACACATAAATGCGCTTGTGTAACGCGCATAACTATACACAACATGTGAGAATGTTTAAATCATCACAAGTGAAGACAAACATGTCAATACATGCACACTCCTCTGCAACATTAACACACACACACACACACACACACACACACACACACACA
>NW_011369951.1:7812980-7823800 GCF_000735185.1 Notothenia coriiceps
CTCAAGTACAAGATCTGAGTACTTCTACTTTTACTCAAGTACAAGATCTGAGTACTTCTACTTTTACTCAAGTACAAGATCTGAGTACTTTTACTCAAGTACAAGATCTGAGTACTTCTACTTTTACTCAAGTACAAGATCTGAGTACTTTTACTCAAGTACTAGATCTGAATACTTCTACTTTTACTCAAGTACAAGATCTGAGTACTTCTACTTTTACTCAAGTACAAGATCTGAGTACTTCTACTTTTACTCAAGTACATGATCTGAGTACTTTTACTCAAGTACAAGATCTGAGTACTTCTACGTTTACTCAAGAACAAGATCTGAGTACTTCTACTTTCACTCAAGTACTACATGATCTGAGTCAACACATCATTACACGGCTACCTACTAAATAAATGTACAAAATTACCAGAATATACTGTATTTCTTCGACCAGAATCCATATTTCTAGCACATTTCGGACTCCTTGTCCCCCCTCCTACCCTCGCTCATATTTCCTTTATGATAACCTTCTCTAATACCTAATCAGAAATGCTTTTAAAAAGCTTTCACTGAGTTTTTTTGAACGGCACAGCCAGCAAGTTCACTCCGTCATCAGCTATTCAGGCGAGTGAGGATGGCTGGAAGATGTGACGGATGTTTGCAGGATGGAGGGAGACTGAGAGGAGAGAAAGATGGAGAGGGAGTTGAAGAAAGAGAATATTTCCATCTCATCTTCCCTCTTCCTAAGCTCAACTTTCTTGTGGTGCAGGAGCAGCTGGCGGCAACATGCTAAACATTGGTCAAACTACAAAACCAGGTCATTAAACCGAAGCATGCTTTATCCTAGAATACGATTTCATGGAGACTGCGAACGGATGATCCTTTGAAGCCTGATCAAAGAAAGTCTGAATCCTAAAAGTGGGCCGCAGTTTGTGTTTACATGCAAAAGGAGGTGATACGGGTAGCTGTTTACACGACTACTGCATGTAATCCAGTTAGAGAAACTCTGTCCTGTCACATGAGCCATGGATGTGGTTCCCCGCTGATCCTGACTTTATTCAGTCAGTCCCTGCACGATTCTGGACATTTTTTGAGTGGAAAACATAGAACATGAACTTAAGATTCGTTGTATTTGACTTTTATAAATCAAAAGGCCCAACATTTCTAAACATTTCAGACAGGAGATCGCAACAGATCCGTGCCTTTCGTGAACCGGCTAATGCTAACGGCCCGTCCACACGGCGGCGTGCGTTGAAGCTTCAACGCTTCTGCTCATTCACTTTGGATGGGGTGACGTCACGCTTTGCAGAACTGCATTGTGGTTCCATTGCTCGCTTCAAAAGTAGAGCAATGTTCTACTTTTGAAGCTTCGACGGAAGCGTCAGCCAATCAAATCGTATGCCAGTACAAGCTCTAGTGTTAGAAATTAAAATAAAGGTTGATATGGCGTAATTTGAATAAAATACACTATTTGATTTAATTCTGTTTTATTCTGAAAAACCGGAAGTTCTCACTATTAGCTTTAATAGTGAGAACTTCCGGTTTTTCAGAATAAAACAGAATTAAATCAAATAGTGTATTTTATTCAAATTACGCCATATCAACCTTTATTTTAATTTNCTCAGGGCTTGTCCTGGCACATAAAACGAGACTGACTCTGTGAATTGAAGTCTGTTAGTAAGACTTCAATTCAGATTACCGCTCTCATGACACCAGGAGGAGGAAACAGCTAGCTTGGGTCTCAGGCTCGAAAATGAAAATGAAATTCCAGAACAAATGACCATAACTACACTTCAGAAGGGGAAAATTAATAATCTTTTTTCCCAAAGTAATGATAAACCCGTGAGTTGGATGTAGAAAATTTAGAATCAAAATAGATGTTTTTTATTTTTAAAGAAAGTTCAGATTGAACATAGTAAAAAACTGTACATTTTAGTGTCCGTCCAAAAATTATTTTTAACTTAAAGTGAAAACCACCCTTGAATGATGGGATGGTAGGCTAAAAGCTTTAGGAATCCAAAGTACAACATATAATAAGTACCCTGTATCAGGATTGATGCAAAAACAAGTGAAATTTGACCTTTTTAGAGAGATTTAGCAAAAACAACTCCACCTCTGGGGTGATTTGGGTGGAAATGGGTGTTTTTGCCGTTTCTCTGGAACTCATTGGTCGATTTTTATGATTGAAATCTATTTTTAACCGTTAGAGCCAATAGAATTGAAGGGGAATTTCCAAATACACACCAACCTTACCAAAAAAATTGTGGGGGCTTCGCGCATGCAGTTTCCCCAAATCGAAATCTGTCTCACCCTCTGAAATCTGAAAACGGAAAAGTAGGTTTATTGCTTATTGATTATCAGAAATCATTTCAAAGTGACACAGACACATTGGATTAACCTATGGATTAACCTTCAGCAGCGTTTTTATCATTTTAATGCCATTGAAGACAACTTTTGATCAGATGACAACAGAGGTAAGACATATTCCCGTTTTTGCTACCTAGCGCCACATGTTTTGATGTCTGTTTTTGTTAATAAGTTTGCGAGTTCTTATATATATACCTATCGACTCTGTGTCTTCTCACGGTGCTAATCGATGGGTTGGATGTGCAGTTACGATAAGTAATAAGGGTGTTATACCGTGTTTTCTGTGCAATCGCCGTTAGCATTCGTGGCTAATTTAGAAGTTCAGCGTTAGCTTTGTGGTTTAAAAAAAAAAAAAAAGATCAGTTAGCTGAGTTTCTTCCCGTTACATGGATGTGAAACATTCATAGTTTATTACATCTTAAGAAGCCCTCAGACACTGTTGCTTGCAGATGTTGTGGTTTCGGCCCCTTCGGCAGGTCCGTGGGGCTTAAGAGGATATGGGACGAGCAAGTGCATTTTCGTATAACAATCCGTGCCACAGGAGCTGTAAATCCCTCAGCACTCTGCTCCCTCTGTGGCACTGCATGGAAATTCAAGATCTGAAACATTTAAATGTTTAGTTGGAATATGAGTATTCTCTTTCCTTTTTTCATGTGTTGTTTAGCATGCCAACTGAAAGCTGAGAAAGACAGCAGCAGGGACACAGGATACCAATGGCCTCTCCAGGAATCAGTCCCAGGCCAGCAGGAGTTCATGTCCAGAGGCATAGAGGTCTTAAACAATAAACCATCACAATGCTCAGCACAATAAGATGTTAAGCTGTGGATATTTATTCCACAATGAGGCTTCAATATCAGTCTATCCCTTCAATCCACCTGCATCTATACATGATAAAAACTAATCCAGAGGAACAGGCCTGTTTTGTATTCAGAAACACCTTGAGCTGCAGAAAGGGCACGCTGCTGTAATACGCGTTGTCCAACTGGGATTAAAGTGCTGATTCCACCAGTGAGCTTGTGTTGGACTTGGACACAACCTCATTGATAATGGCATACAACTGATTTTCCAATATTGGTTAAAGAAAATAACCCCCCACCCCTTTTTCCTTTTTTTGGTTCCTCAGTTTTGATAGATTGTTTTATTTACTGTCTCTCTCCAACATCTGGATTCTGGCCTCTGGAGCGGCACACAGCGCTGAACAAGCTTGGCTGTGGCTCGGCGAGCTCGGAGATTTATGGCCGAGGCTTATAGCACTCGGCTGTGTTTGGGATAGCGTTGCCCTGCACTGTCCCACTAAGATCACTATACTCCCCTGATTCCCCGCTTTCAATCCAGCCTCTGGCTCATCGAGGAAAACTGTCCGCCCCCCCTTCTTTCCCTCTGTCTGCTTCTGTCACCAGCGAAGTACAATAAAAACCACAAGGTCATGTGGCTGCTCTTATTACAAGAGATTGTTTGTAGTTAAGGAGCTCAACTAGGATACGTGGTTATTCACATTTGGGTGATTTTTAAGAATCTTTAAGCATTACAAACAATAATATACATTGATTTCTTTACCAGACAATTCTACATCCAACTTAAATAATTAGAGACCCTAATTTCCAATATCTTTTTTTATGAATGAACTGAACCAATTCCGAGACGGAGAGCATTGGTTGCTTGGTCATTGAAACACTTCTATTTATATTTTATTTAATCTTATTATAAGGTTCTACCACTTATTTCTATTCATTTTAAGTCTACAGCCAGCTAGATATTTTATCTAATAGTTCTTCCTATATTTGGTTTGGTATTTTGTTTATTTAGCCTTCCTCCAAACAAGCTAGTTTAGCATGGTTGATACTTTTGGATGCCTTAGGTTTTTGATATCTGTTGCCGTTGTTCTTGTCTTGCTTTAAACCTGAGATTGCTTCAACCTCCAGAAGACAGTTTGTCCGACGAGCCAAGAGTCAGGCTGTCTGATCGGTATGAGGTTAATCTTTTTCAGTAAAATTGAGTTATGTTTATATTGGTGCTGGAGGTCATAGTGACTTTTTGACTATTGTTGCCAGTAAAGATCTTGTTTGATCTTCGGCTTAAATCTCAGTTTCTCTTGCCTCTATCAATATGCTGCTCCACTTTCCAATTTTTTCAAGATAATTGAGTGTGTCCAATTTTCCATCATTAGGGTTCATTACTTCCCCTCCCCTCCTGTCTCTTTGTGTCTGCAAGTGTGGGTTCCTAAGAGATGAGTTTAAATTACATGAAATTGTACTTGAGGAGTGATTTCTGAATAAGTTGTTTTTGGCTAAAAGTATCAAGCGCCTGAAACTCACTTGGAAAATAGCTTGATCATTTTTTTTGGCACATGGCTAATACATTTGCAGGCAATAGATCATGTTAAAAATGTGTATGACAACAACATGTTTATAGCTCGAATGTTCTGTAGCGGGGTTGTATATCTCTGCAGGTTATCAGCACCTTTCCCTAACCGGTCATGTGAAGATAGCAACATTTAGGGCATGAGAACTGCTAAAGGTTACTCAGAAGAAGGCAGCTCCAGCGCCTGCACCAGGCCTGATACATGTCTACATAAACCTACTGACAGCAGGCAGGAAAAACAGCCTGGCAGAGAGAGCGAATGGAAAGTAAAGTGGAGAGTAAACGAGGAGAGAGAGAGAGAGAGAGAGAGAGAGAGAGAGAGTCCAATCCGACCCACCCAGGTTTCGACCTATAGCTCTCTTTGTATTCCTTTGACACAAAGATTTATTATGCAAACATTACCGTTCCCAAAAATACATATTGAAACAATTTTTGGACAAACACAAGAGACAAAGTGATCGTCCTGCGCTGTCATGGGAGTTTGGAGCTCAGGGCGAGGCTGCAAGGAGAGCAGCAAGTGCATTAGTAGTCTCGCTTCAGGAGCCCTGAAAAGGTGAGCAGGCCGGGGCGGCGATGTGGGCCGTCACACAAGAGCGAAGGACTGTCAAAAGAGAAACAAAAAGGAGGGAGAAATGATTAAGAAGCTGCCACCGCCTCTGCCTGCTCAGTGGAACCAGGCCGAGCAAAGGCTTGAACCCAGAGAGTGTAAACAGTTATAAACACTCTCCCATGTATATGAGCACACATATACTCACACACTCATACAGCTGTATATCCTCAAAGCACACACACTCACACGCGTATGTATCACCGCAGCTTTGACATCATTCACTGGCTAGGCTGGACGGCGACTAAAGGCTTTATTCAGATCTGCACTTCTCAATTGAATTATTGTGGTACCTGTGCCTGTGGTGGCTCTGCAGGTACAATGAGTAACTGTGATTCACCTTTTCAGAAAAAGGTTATTGAAGCTATTCAAGCACCAGAAAAAAATGCGTTTGGGCTGCTTCATATTACCACCAACGTCCTCTAATGGTCATGCTGGAAAGTGATTGGAAGATTTGGTCACATGTTGCTGCAAAATAGGAAGTACTTCAGGCTTGTTAACTAAATTACCAGCAATTTGACCCTGGTTTTGCTGGTTCTACTTCTCCTTTCATTTATATCTCATTCCTATCACTGTGGCCTAAAGTGGCTGCATGTAGCCTGTTTAATATGTGCTTACAGCCAAGTTATTTTAGTTAGAATTACCAGTGACTTAGATCTTCTAATCTTTCTGTAGGATATTTTATAGCCAAGAGATATTTAGCCTAGCTTAACTAAACTAGACTGGTAGCCTGGCTAGGCTAATAGAATACAACACTATCAAAACCTTGAAAGTGATAAAGTAATTAACATTTCATATTTTGTTTGTTTGATTAGTACAAAACCACATTTGGAAATGCAGAGGGGTCATGTTCTGGACCTTTTTGTTGCCAGGAACAGTGACTTTCTGGAGTCTTGTCATGACTGTAAATTAGCATATTTCCTTAAATGTTAAAATCTTGCTTAGTCTGGGGGCTTTGTGATTTTTGCTTTTTTGATTAATGGACTAAAAGTTTTTACTTAAAAGTCAAATGTGTGTCTCATTATAATTCTGACTTTCTACAGGTTTGCTGCATCATTACTTGAGTTATTAAGATGGGAAAACCTGACTTTTATGGACTTGCATGTGGGCCTCAGATTTTGACTTACACCTCAGCTTTAAGAAAGCTGACAACACATCTTGAATTGACCTTCGCATCGCTTTATAAAACCACCTGTGGATTTCATTTCTTTGTTGGAGGTTGATACATCAAAAACAGCATGTTTTTGACGAGGTTTATTCTTCTCTAGCGCAAGTTAGCGCTGTCTTAGTTATTGATCAAGAGAAACCGCCAAGATTGAATGTGCCTCCTCTAGATATTTGCACAGAAACCCTGCCCATATTTGTCCACAAACAAAAGGTCAACCACATATTTTATGTCTAACAAAGCACTGCACTCCCTATTCACTTGATCTGGGAATTTGTTGGAACAGAGAAAGTCGTATAATAAATGCATTCAAACACACATTTACATGCGCAAACACACTCACACATTGCTCCACCTAAGGCTCACATCCTCCCTAAAAAAAAGTGATGTATGTGTTTTTCAGAAAGGACACATAGGTGAAACTCAACATGCCTCCTTTCTTGTCTCCTTTTTCTCAGAGTTGAAGGTATTCTGGAGGGAGAGGACAACGTCGCCCCGGACAATTTACTGCCCTTCTCTGGGAATTCCACATGATCCAGGTATGGGAATGCAGAGCAGGAAAAGCTTGAGCAGTGAACTCACCCTGGCAGTTTTATCTTGATTTGTCAGATATGTGCTCTGAAGCTGTACATGAGAGTCTTTAGCAAGAAGCACTTTAGCTCCTTCTCACGATCTGATTTCTGAAAAAACCCACTGTGTCATTAGCAAAGCCAATAAAAGTGCACAGAGGCCTAGACCTTCTTCTAAAGACATATTAAGGCGGCAATATTCTTGTGTAAAATGAAAACTTCTTTAAGGTTTATCAATCAAAAATCTTTAAAACTGAATTTCTGTAAAAGGGAAAGGCGGTTCCCGTTGTAAAGTTGTTTTAATATGAGCACTGCATCCTTATGTAGGGACTAAAAGTAAGAGGATTTAACAGTTCATAAAGATTTAAGATGATCCCGATAACTATGAAATGAAAGATTTGATCTCTCGTTGGGTTTCTGCCAGATGCTTTATTTTGCCCAGAGTCGAAGTAATGCATGTCAAAAACAACTTTTTACATATAGATGTTTTTTCATTTTTGAAGTCCCTCAACATAAAAGAAAATGATGGCAATTTTGAGAACAAAATCACATTTTCATCAGCCGTAACTAAGGATTGCTCTTAAGCCTAAATTTTGTTCATGTTTAAGCTTCTATACATTTAGCCCTAGAGGGAACAACTTGTTTCCTACTTCTCTCTATTTTCTCCTCTTCATTCTTTCCCATGGTGTGTCCTTAGCCAGACACGCAGTCACAGGTAGGGATTAACAGGTATATACACACACACTTACACACACACTAATGCAAACGCATACACACAGTAGCCTGGCGGAGCAGGCCAGGTTAAAGAGGAGTTAGGGAGGAGGAGGAGGAACTGCTGGGACTCTGGTTATCCTCAGTCAGGAAAGAGTGTTTTCCCACAGCAGCACACGCAAACAGCTTCACATGTAACGACTCTCATGTTCAGCTCTTCTCTTTACCGCTTCTCCTCTGTCAGTCTTATCTGATCATGTAGTTTTCAATAAAAGAGTGACCTACGACCTCTTGAATCATAAAACACAATCTCTGTCCAAACACTGTATAGTTTAACATCTTTAATGCTTACAGAACAGCATTTATTTATGCTTTATTGTCCCTTGCCATCACTTACATTTTTTATTTTACAACCATCTATAATACAAAGTGTTTATTGTCCAATACTGTAGTTTGCTGCAGTACTTGTTGTGACAGTCTGATGGAATATGACACACAAAAAGTACAGTATAGTGTAGAAGCTTTCTAAAGTATACAAATTGTCTCAGTAACATATTATAATTTGTATCTTAAGTTTGCTAATATGAGCTTCCAGCCTTTTCTAACAAGTTAGTTGTTGAATTGAGAAAATGTGCATTTTATTGCTCATGAATTGACCTTAATCTGCAAATGGAAGAATGTATTATTCCTATTATCAGTCTTTTTAAATGTTTTCTCCTGATTCGCATTGGGTTAGTCTTTATTTTGGTCGTATCATCCTCCTTGTTTCTCTGTGTTTGTGGGTGTTATTTTCCATATGTATAGCTGTGTCGCAGAATGAATAAACTGCTTCCCAATGTTTAGTTGGAGTGGAACACTAGAAATACACTCCAGTGATAAAGCGGGTGTGGGTGGCTTTTATTAGGCTCTCTTTACAAGCCTTAATTCCCAAATGTTTTGAAATGTTGAAAAGGTTGGAGTTGGCAGGGACTTGCGGCTTCAGAGTGTGTGTGTGTTTGTGTGTGTGTGTTCAAGCTATTTGCACTCAAGATAGCTGCATGTGAGGCAGAATAATACACATATCAAACCTCTGCTATGATGATTTAGGTTTGACAAATATGTGTTGATGCATTTCCGATTTCATGCCAAAACTTACAACACTCAGAGATTCCCAAGAATTTTGAAACTCATTGTTGTAAGAATATTAAAGATTGGACCAATACGGAAATGAAGTGTTGCTATTCACGGACTGAAGTTGCTAGGAAAACAATCCAAATCTTAAGCATTACAGTGTAAACTTTGGATTTGGGTAGAAAATCCTCTAAAACGGCATTCAAATACTTTGATCTGTGGTTTGATGCAATATGGTTTAATAGAGCCTTTGATGTAACAACCCTGGTTTTTAAAAGGGCCATTAACTCATCTATGACATTTATTAACCTCTATTAACAACCATGAATAAACGATGACGTGACCATGAAGTCATTCACATACTGGCAGATCATCACACTTTTAGTTTTTCTTTCTTTCTTCTAAAGTATGTCTTTTTTTCCTGTTTTAAGGCAGCCTGTTATGGGGTGAATTTGTGTATGCTATCGGGGTGTGAAGTGGCACAATGGTCATTTTATAAGAACCATTATGTCATTGATCTCAGAAGAATCATATTGAGGAGCTGGAATTGAGCCTTGAGTTAAATCATTAAAGTAGAAAGGTATAGTTGGCATGGATTCTAATTATATATTTGTATGGACCATGTGAGTTTATCAAAAGGCACAGTCAATGTAGATTATTTCTTAAAATGTTCAAGTTTTTCTCGAGGCAGCTACATTAGTTAGTACAGTAAATGTACTCCGTTTCTTTCCACTGGCTAACACTACAATCGACATTATTTAGCAAACATGGTAATAAAAGTAGTAGTCTAGTACCCAGAAATGGCACATTATAGTAACATCTTTGGAATTATGTTATCATGTATGCTCATAAATGCAATCAGTTGTTGCTCTGGTCTATGGAAATCCAGTATGGCCGCCACACGGTGTCTGTCAGGCCTGCTTTCATGAAAGCTCAACGTTTCTGTTCAATTTTTACAAAGGAAAGTTAAAAGACAAGGGCAAAGATTATGGGGGAAAAGAGGAGGACTTCACGATGCAGTAAGGAAGGTCTGGAGAGTAAAAGCCGCAGACTGGAGCTGGTGACGTGGGAGAGAGGTGGGAGGAGGGTGTGTCGGGTGAGGCTGAGAAGGGTGAGAGGCTTTCTCAGGTAGGTCTGCCCAAACACGAAGGCTTGTTTACCTGTCAGGTTGTTGCTTTTGTCTAGGCCTCCCACGAGAGACAAAGGAGAAGGAGCTTTAGCTCTTCTTCAGGCAGGACCACCAGTGTAGTGTAGTGTAGTGTAGTGTGTGTGTGTGTGTGTGTGTGTGTGTGTGTGTGTGTGTGTGTGTGTGTGTGTGTGTGTGTGTGGNATCCCTAAATTCCCCAAAATAAAATGGGTGAGGCTTTTATCCACTACGCTCCCAAACTGTGGAACACCAGGAAATATCAGAGGCTCAGTGGACATTTTTAAATCTCTTTAGATTACCTTTTTATTAGCAACCCCCCACTTTAAATGGTCTTTTAGTAATTATTATTTACCTACTTTTATATTGTTTAATTTATGATATAGGAAGGGTTTTATCTTATATTAGTTATTTAACAGTTTCAATACCAACATTTATTTTTACGTTGGTATCTTTATATTTTAATTGTTTAACCTTTATTAGAATTATGATGTTTGTATTACTATACATGTTTAGTTTTTATTTCTGTTGTACCTATATGCTCACTTTATTTTATAGGGTTTCATATTGTTGCATATATCCACTTTTCTTGAGTCTCAGTGCATGACATTAAGGATTTTGGGAGATGGCCCTGTGGGCCATCTAAGCTAATTTACAGATGGCCCTGAGCCCAATAGAGATTGCCCTGAAAAATGCGTGCGGACGAAATGACGCACCAAGGGTTTGGGGGGCCTCCCCCTAGAACATTTAGATTTTTGCAGGTCTTAGATGCTGTCTGGTGCATTCTCTAGACTGAAT
>NW_011369951.1:7823882-7827854 GCF_000735185.1 Notothenia coriiceps
GCTACAGAAAAAGGCAGGAATTGCATTGGACCCGCCCCCCGACGACGCCGGCCAATAGGAGAAGACCTCAGATGACAACAGGAAGAGCAAGCCAAGAATTGATTTCTTCTACCCCCTGACCTGTACTGACCGGTCGTTGGATGTGGAGAGCGCCTCCACTCGCACATTTCATTTTGTACACCTATAAAAGTTAACAGCATTTAATTACACAAAAGATGCAGTGGTGTACAAAATGAAATGTGCGAGTGGAGGCGCTCTCCACATCCAACGACCGGTCAGTACAGGTCAGGGGGTAGAAGAAATCAATTCTTGGCTTGCTCTTNCTCGCATCTCTCGCGCTCGCGACACACTCTTCGTCTTCGATCTTTCAAGTCCCATAAACACACCAGTTGTTCACATTCTTTCATATTTCATGTCGCACTAACAACCACAGTTGTACACTCTTCAATCTTTCGATGTCCATAACACAAGTTGTCACTCATTCTTTCACTCTCTTCACTCGCTCCACTACACACGTCTCGTCATTCTTCCTCTCTTCATGTCCATACTCAAGTTTTACATTCTTCATCTTTCGGATGTCCCACTCAACACGCTCTCGTCACATTCTTCATCTTTCATGTCCGATAAACTCAAGCTTGTACATTCTTCATCTTTCATGTCAATAACGGACAAGTTGTATCACTCTTCATCTTTCTATGTCATAAACGACAAGTTGTAGCACTCTTTCATCTTTCGATGTCCGATAAACTCAAGTTGTCTATTCTTCATCTTTATTGTCCACTAAAACTCGAAGCCTTGTCTACTTCTTCATCTTCACTGTCCAACACACGCTTGTCCCACTTCATCTTTCGTCGCACCACACACACAGTGTATATTCTTCATCTTCCTCATGTCTAACACAAAGGTTGTCGATTCTTCACCTTTTCATGTCATACACACTCAAGTATCTTACATTCTTCATCTTTCATGGGTCGGGCCCTTATGTCCATACGTCAAGTTTTAACATTCTTCATCTTTCATGTCACCAACCATCGTTTCATGTCCATAAACTCATAGTTGTCATTTTCATCTTCTCATGTCCATAAACAAAAGTTGTACATTCTTCATATTCATGGTTCCATAAACTCAAGTTGTACATCTTCATATTTCATGTCCAATAAATCAGTTGTACATTCTTCATACTTTCAATGTCCATAAACTCAAGTTTTACATTCTTCCATGCTTTCATGTCCATAAACTCAGTTTTACATTCTCATCTTCATGTCCATAAACTCAGTTGTACACTCTTCATCTTTCATTCCATAAACTCAAGTTGTACATTCTTAATCTTTCATGTCCATAAAACTCAAGGTTTTAGCTATTCTTCATCTTTCATGTCCATAAACTCAGCAGTTGTACATTCTCTCCATCTTCAATGTCATAAACACAAGTTTTCATTCCTTCATCTTTCATGTGCCATAAACTCAAGTCTGTACAACTCTTCATCTTTTCATGTCATAAACTCTCAAGTTGTACACTCTTCATCTTTCATGTCATAACAACCAAGTTTTACATTCTTCATCTTTCACTCGTCCATACTCCAAGTTTGTCACATTCTTCATCTTTCAAGTCATAAACAGCAAGTTGTACATCTCATCTTTCATGTCCATAAACCCAAGTTGTACATTCTTCATCTTTCATGTCCATAAACAACAAGTTGTACATTCTTCATTTCTTTCATGTCCATAAACACAAGGTTTTCATTCTTCATTCTTTCATGTCCATAAACACAAGGTTTTACATTCTTCGAATCTTTCATGTCATAAACTCAAAAGTTGTCATTCTTCATCTTTCAAGTCATAAACACAAGGTTGTAATTCTTCATCACCAGACACTAGGGTGGAAAGTAATGTCTGGTGCAGGGTATACAAGAGGGGTGTGGAACCATTGAAGGAGTTTTTTGGTCGCTGGGTTAGTGTATTGTTGGTGGTGTAAAGATGTTGAATGTGTGTTTGGTGGCGTGATCATTATTATTTAGAGTCATTGCGTGCCTATTGATTTGAACACGATCCGTGTATCCATCATTTCCTGGTCTTCTCTAAAGAAGAGGGACCAATGAAAACGTTGTCATGTTGCCGTTGTTCAGCATGGAAACATTCATTAGCTAACAATGACATTATTGTTCTATTAATATAAAGGGAGGTCAGGTACTCTTTAAAACAGCTGCTAGTTATGGGTACTTTTTACTGAAGTACATTTCAAAGCCTCTTTACTTTGACTTGAGTAAAGAAGTTTAGTCAGTACTTCTACTTTCACCAGAGTATTTTTAAACACGAGTATCTGTACTTCTACTTGAGTACAGGATGTGTGTACTTTTGCCATCTCTGTTAGTTTCCATCAGTGGGATGTTTGTCCTCAGCAGCTCCTGCTTTTGTCGCGGTTGTTTTGAACTCTGTTTTGTTTGTCAGTGTGTCGGCGGGATGTTTTTATGCAGCTCTGCGTTTTGTGATGGTTCACTGCCGTGCTTTTCAAACCAGTAACAAGAACCAGGATTGTTTCCAGTGGATATTATTATTATTATTATGGGAGTGGGAAATCCTGCTTACACGAAAGGGGAACTGAACCCCTAAATCTGGCAATACTACCTTCTTAGGCTGCATGCCCCGGCTTTATTTCTGCAGACAAAAACACATCTGCTTTACCAACAGAGGAAACAAAGGAGACCCGAAGGCAAATCCTGACACACAGCTGGGTGCCAGGACTGGTGTGTGCCACGCAGTGTTTAGTTGCTACATGGTTGTGTTACACCGCAGCAACATATTTGCAAAGAAAACAGCTTGTCTCCTCCTGAAATAACAATAGAGACAGGGTTTTTATTTACGGGGTTTCATCAACAGATGTAGGAAAAGGAGACAGGTAATAGAAACAACGTGAGTTCATCTCAGACAGCGGAAGACATTCGTCCCGTCGATGCAGACAGAGATAGTTTCTGTCTGTAAATCTTTACAATTCGTTTTGTAAACCTGTCCAAATGTTTTCTGACTTCTTGTTTAGAATCCAACAATTGAAGGAATCCCAAATAACTTTCTCTGCATGTTTGTACGTATTCATAAAAGTTGAACGTCTTATGTTAGAGATTTTGTTTTGGGATGCGTCATGAACGTAATATTTCATAGCTCACATACAACAGAACATTCAAGGTGATTTATGGACCAATGTTCAGCATTTCCCCCTGATTACTTATGTTTTGAAACATCTAAAGGTTTGATCATTACGTGTGTGCATTACCGGTATCTGTAGTGAAAGGAAATGCATCAAACTTCATACCCGACATCAGTGGAGTTGACACCAAACACAGCCCGCTTTTTAGCAACAGTGAAAGATGGCAGATGGCTCCTCGTAGTGAGAGGAAACATAGTGAACTTTTACGACAAATGGTCACTCTTTGGGCTTTTTCTGCAGCGAAACAATAGGCTTGCGAGGGTCTTTTCATTCAGGTGAAATATTTCCTTATGTTAATAAACTCAGTAAGACGAGAACCTTCCAAGCTTTAGACCCAAAAACCAATACTATCTCCCCTCCAGGTCCTCGCTTCGATATTTAGCTCGCGCTGCTAACTGTAAAGCCTCAAACTTCGTTATGATCTGTAGCTGCTAGCTCAACTTCTAGTATAGTTTGCCAGTGTTTTTCGACCTACCAGCGACGCTCCTATCCACACTTTTAGGTTTATTCCGGACCGAGTAAATATCCAAGTAGAGACTAAAAGACAAAGAGTCAAATTCCCAAAAGTTACCAGCTTTCAAAGAGTCGTTCAAAGTTGGCAACGGTTTGACATCAAGTGCATTAGCCTCAACTCACGCAGCGTCCACACGGTGGCGTGCGTTGAAGCTTGCCGGTGGGCGTGTCTGAAACTCGACCAACAACCAATCACATGAATCTCCCGCCCCGGACACATAAGCACGCCGTTTGATTGGCTTGAGCTTGTACTGGCAT
>NW_011369951.1:7827899-7831463 GCF_000735185.1 Notothenia coriiceps
ATCACTGTAAAATCAATCGACAGTAAGGGGAATACTTTACTTCCGGGTGTACAATTCTCCGTTATCCAATGGGAATGGACGCTCAATTGCTTTAAGGGGCAGCCGACACCAAACGATGCCGTGCTCCATGGAGCGTCAAAACCCGCCGCAGATGGGAATACATTGCAATCAGTTGAAAGCTATTTGCGTCCCCCTTTATGAAGCTGAAGGGAGCCTAGGACATCAACAACTGCACGCCACGGGACCCCTGACCAAGCGTCGCTCTGGACGTTTATGGAGTGAGAGTGTGTTGTGTCCAGAGCAGGGGCGGATTGGCCATCGGGACGTTCGGGACGAATCCCGATGGGCCCGGTACTGAAGTGGGCCCGGTCGGACGATGTGGGCGGCCGTAACCGCAGGCCTCGACATTATAAATGGCCCGCTGGCCGGAAGCACTATTTAGACGCCCTCGGGCGAGCATAACGTACTTTCCACTTGCCCGCTCGGCAACTAAAAAATATTGCTAAAGAATTGTCCTGTGGTATTGGGTATTTTGATTAGCAATTTAGTGAAATTGTTTTGTTTACTCAACGCTACAAAATAGAGTTTCCGTGAGTCCGGTTGTCGAGTGTTGGGTGAAAAGCAAACAGCTGTTTGCTCGGAGCCGCAGTGCGAGCAGGCCTGCCCGTGAGCGGGAGCGCACTCCTTTCACTATCAGACTATCGCGCCACCTAACCACCTCGCCAAATATGTTTTTAATACCAGCGGTAACCGGCCAAGCCCGGGCAAAAAACAATCATCAAATAAAAGAAAGTCACCGGAGGAGTTAAAGGAGAGTGACAGGGAGCATGAGAAGAAGAGGGAGAGAAAGTTTCAGCCAGCTTGATCGATGGAGTTGGCTTCTAGTGGTGCAGTGACGCGTCCTAAAACCCTTTTATAATCTATCGATTAGATTTATGATTCGAACATTATAAAAGTAGGGTAGACATGTGGAGATTATCCGGCTGAACAAAACGTGCATTTATCAAACAGGTTTATTTTCCACAGACCTTATTTCCAGCTATTTTCCAAAACCCTTTTGAGAAATCCCATTGCTTTTTTGTCGAGGGAACCAGCAGCTTACTTCCTGGTTTTAGGACGCGTCACTGGCTGCACCTCTCAATATGATGCCAATATAAACAAGGTCTTCTGTCGGCTCTGTACATCAATGCCGACCATGCTGAACAGTAAGTGAAGAGTAGACAATATAAAGGTATTGGCTTTAGGGAAATGTCCCAGCAGTTTAGGATAATGAAGGTTCTCATCAAATCTATTACATAGCCATTACATTTCTAAATCCTAATGACAGGAAGGCAGAAAGTGCATTGTACAAATAATAATACTCATAATAATAGCAGACATTTTTTAACAATGACCAAAATATCATTATTTTAATAAACCAAATATGAACAATTGAGGAAAATGAGGAAGAACTGATGATTCAAATGTTGTAGTAATGTAGTTAGTGCATACATTACTATTGCAACAAATGTGTTAATTTTATTCATTATTAGTCGATTTTTTTTGGACGAATGCTGCGGGCCAGTGGTTACAATGGTGGGGCCAGTGAAAATATAATGCCAGTGGCATTTTACCCTTAATGTCTACCTCTGCGGTAAGTCACTAGCATCACGGTGGGCCGGCGGTACCGAAGTGGGCCGATCGAGAGTCCCGGGCTGTTTTGTAGTCCCAGTCCGCCCCTGGTCCAGAGGAATTTAAATTACAGGGTGCCGCGATTCAACACATGCTCATTAGAAGTCGCCAAAGGAACTGTTATCAGGCTGTTGAAAGAGCTCATTGTCAACACAGAGAAGCCTGCAGGCAGATCAAGTAGTAAATAATGGAATTCTTATAAGATGGCTAATTGTTTGTATTATTTTGTATTTCACAATGGACAAATAATATTGTAATCAGTGTGTTGCAGACATTTTGGGGCCGTTATTAATTTAAGCAATAAAACATTAGCAGGGAAAAAAGGCAAAGAGCCACATAAACTGGCAGAATGCATTTATCATAGAGCACAGTATGAAAGTGTTATTTTAGGGTAATATTGTAGCATTCTGGTATTGTTTGAATGTGTCTCATGTTGCCTTCAAATGTCTGCAGGAATGTAATCAACTAAAGAATAAGGCAGGGCACTAGTAATATAAGACTCACACTTTTATATTCATGTGTATATATTTCATTTACATGTAATGAAGTTTGAGCTGTAACGTTAAGCTTTTTGCTGATAAAATAGTGTAAATTAAAATAGTGAAATCTATCAGTATTATTTTCTTTTTTCTAAGAGAGACAAAAATGTCCACGTTTGAGAAAACATCAGCCTAGATTGAAATGATCTTGCCTTTTAAATGATTATTGTTCAACTTTTAAAAATATGTATTGTATACTTGAAAACTTGGACATATATTTGAATTGGTTTGAATTAGGGTGTGGGAGCTTTCATTCTGTAAGGTATTTACAGTGTCAGTGCATTGCCTGAAGCAGAGGTTTTGTGTACATTCATCTCCAGACTGACCTGAGAATGTGTTTAATAATTAGAACAATATCTCAAGTGTTTTTCACAAACATGTGAGAGGAAAGCCCCCGGAGTGCTGAGTTTGGATAAGGATGGAACAGTAATAGATCAACTTGACACTTTGAACCAAACACCACTAGAAAGAGTCAATTCATTTTTTAAGGAAGAAGCATATTAGTCGGCTTCCTGAGTATTACTTTGAGTTTAATAACATGTAAACAGAAACTCTGGGCATCCTGGCATGGATCAGATCCCAGGTTTGATTTTGTATGTACTGATAACATTTATAATGTCTAAAAATGGTTTTAAAAGAGCAGTTGTGCTGATTTATTTTAGTATATGACGGATAAAGTCGCTAAAAATATCCCAAAAAATACACATGTACTGATTCATCTTTGTTTAATGTACCTTGAATGGTTCATTTGAGTGTTTTTGAGGCCTTGTCTGATGTCTTAAGTCACCTTGAAATGTGAAGTCACTTTTCTCTTAAACTATTACCCAGTGTAGCAGGATTAACGTGTTTGTTGTCTTTTTCAGAGTTTTGGGGGGGAATGCGGTAGTTACCCTTGTCGTCATGGAAATGCTACATGATTAAACAACATCATTATCCAAGCCTACACACAAAATGTATGACATCTGACCTGGCATTACATTTACAAAAAACAAATGCTTCAGAGACAGAGCTGTGGTCCTATTGGCTGCAGGTACTGTATATAATCATGTTTTCTGGTTATTTATGTTGTTTGAGGTGATGCTTTTGAGTTTTAAGGTTCTGTCTGCAGACCTCATCCTCATGTTTTAGAGCTCCCTAAGGATCTTGTGTAAACTACCGCCAAAGTTTTTTTCCCTCAAAACGAGAGGCAGTATAAAGATTTTGAGCAGCTCTGAATGTTGGGACATCCGGCAAACATCTGCTGTCTGAGTTATTTGTGTGTGTGTGTGTGTGTGTGTGTGTGTGTGTGTGTGTGTGTGTGTGTGTGTGTGTGTGTGTGTGTGTGTGTGTGTGTGTGTGTGTGTGTGTTTCTACG
>NW_011369951.1:7831675-7848872 GCF_000735185.1 Notothenia coriiceps
GCGTGGTCAGCTGCAGCTCATTTGCCACAGAATCAGCCCTTGCAAAAACAGGGCTGGAAAAGAGCAAATAGAGCGAAATGAGGCATGACTAAAATTCATGATCTGTTTGGTATTTTGAAAAAAAAACTTCACAGACATGTTTTATATAGGTACAGTATGGCCCTACAATATACTGTTCAAATATAGCATGATAGGTCCACTTTAAACATTTAAGTCAACTTCAAAATTATACATGTACCCATTGGACAACACCATCAAACTGGGTGACATCCTCGCCCCAAATATTTAAAAGTGAAAAAGCAGAAGAACAATCGTGTTTACCCAGCACTGCATGGACGAGCATTTGAGAGCCCTGCTATTGCAGGCCTGTCACAAAACAGTCCAGGGGGGCAGGGTGGGCATCCATCAACTGCCTTCAGTCCTCTGAAGATGGAAAGTGAGCCTGTGGGGCAGGGGAGCGGAAAGCCAGTTCCAGAGGGGCAGTAGTGTCCAGAAGGACAGATGTGGGTTCTGGTAGAGTTCCCCTGAAATTAGGAAAACATCTAAATATTTGAACATCAACAACATGTGTGTACAAAAATACTAACAATACATATTACTGTAAAGTAAGCATTCAGCTCGCATCCAAAGTCTACTACTTCCGTGAGGTCTCCCGAGGCTGATACTTAAAACACAGACCTTTAACGAACACAAGACCACAATAATTTTAGAGGAGCTAGATTAATTAGATGTATTTTCAACATGATATGAATACTGAAATAGGACAAACATCATAAATATCGTCAATGCATGTTGGTTTGAGTGACCAATATGGTGGCCGAAATGTTACATCTCTGTCAGTACATTTAAGTATATCATGCTTCCCGGTGGACCTTGAGGCTTTATTTTGTGTTAGAGAAAAGTGATTCATCACCAAGGCACCATCAATAAGGATAGCTAATTAAATGTAAATGCAGCCATATTTTATATCTTCTGAAGTTGACATTTAGTTGATGGGGCTGTTAAAAGTGAGATAATGGGTACAAAATGAAAAAAAGGAAGCATGAATGTGCTCAGGCAATTTCCACTCAGATTTACATTTTTTCATTATATAAAAGGTCATTGGGTCAACAGTATCATTAAGAATCCATCTCTAAGAACAAGGACCTACTGACCAACAACTTCAGATTACATACTAACTGAGGCCACAGGGGAAAAGAACAGCACCTGATACTCAGTGGAGTAAGGGCTGGTTGATTCCCCGGGACAGAAGTACCCTCCCTCACAGAGTCCTGTTGGCAGCGACAGTCCAGGTTGAGAGCAGAACATTCCTGCAGGAACCACCAAAATAATAAAGTATTTGTCATTATTAATATTTCAAACACTGTAACCTCTCTGTGCACATGCAGTTTATGTATTTATTCATAATTATTAAAAATTAAGGCTTGGGTTATGATGATGTATATCAAACACTCATTCTTTCCACACCAGCAGGGCAGGGCAGGCAGGCATCCGGGCTGGAGGCTCCGATCTGGCTCTGCACAGTCCCAGATGGGCACGGGAACTCCAGTCCTAGAGTCAGGCCCGGAGGACAGTAATATCCGACTGGACACAGAGCAGGCTGTACAGAACCTGCATCTGAGAAGAATTAAGGAGGAAAATTAATTGAACACAATTCCACACCTTATGGTTGTCTAATGTCCTTGACTTTGAAAAGGTACAGCCGCATAATTAAATAAATGGATTATCTGACATTGTCAAATCATTTGTCATTTAGATTAACTGAGATAAAGAAAGGTGTCCATTAGCTGTTCCTATTTTGTATTAAGTCTGCTTAAATTAGTGGGATAATAAGCTTCCGAGTGACTTTGGACAATCCCCATAGATAGGTGTATTTGTAGCTTTCACTAAAAAGGGAACATATGGGCTTGAACATTTTCTGCACTAGCCAATCACTTGTGTCCTTTCAACATGTCTCTGATCATATCTGTGTCCCTTATTAAAACATGTCCTGTGGCTGCACTGCATGCTAATCTATTGTGACGAGTGAAAATTAATCACAATCTTTAATCCTCAGTGTATGGATCCCTCACTATATGACTGTTGAATAAAGAAAATCCTCTGCCTCTTGCAAAAGATAGCTCAAAGACAATCAATGTTTCCCACCTTGACAGTAATACCCAGGGGTACAGGCGGTGCAGTTGTTTTGATGCGTGTTGCCAATTTCAGAGCTGAAGGTCCCTGCAGGACAAGGTATAGGGACTGGTGTTCGACTGGGGCAGAAGAAACCAGCCGGGCAGAAAGCGTTATCTGCTCTGCTAGAACCCCGGTCACAATAAAACCCTGGCCAGCAATCACCTAAAGCACAAAAGGGATAATTACCAATTAAAATGGAGGATATTATCTTCAAAATTAATCAAATCAGGAGAAATGTCTTCCATCTACCTGCTCTCAGCCCCTGTTGGCAGAAAGTCCCGGGTGGACAGAGAGATCCAGTTTTATTGTCAGTCGGGTTGGGCACGGTGGCGCCCATAAGGCAGAGGAACCCAGAAGCACACAATCCTGAAGGTTGAATCAAACCTTCTGATCCACAAAACTGACCCGCTGGACACACTAGGCATTCGCCTGCCAACACAGATTGACAGCTTTGACTTTGGGCCAAACAGCAAAACAAGCTACATGCCAGGTGGGATCAATCACAATGTCTCCAACACGGTTGCACACTGCTGGAGATGCCAATGTGTTCAATTCAACTTCATTAAGGCAATCATTCATTTCAAGAAGACCAATCATATTTTGCCAGCCTTGAAAAGGTTTTATTTTATTGTAGACAGTTCATTCAGATTTCTTCCCCTTTGTTTTTTACGTAAAGACTAATAGGAAAATCCAATTTGACTGAAGCCCTCAGGAACACCAAAACACGTCTACCTTAGCAAGGCATTAACTCTCTCAATCAATGTAACCCTAGCCCTATTATTTAAAAAAAAAGAATAATGCCAGACAGTTGCGCAATTTAACTCCATTATTTGTGTTTTTCCACAAAGGGTTTTTACCTGTGGAAGTGAGACCGTGGCTGGGGCTGTAGGTGCCTTTTGGGCAGGGGACAGGCTGACTCTCCCTGGGGCAGATATAGCCGGCTGGGCAGGGCAGAGGGCTGGAGACCCCAGTGGAGCTCCCCCTTGTGGCGCTGGGACTCGGGGACTGGCAATGGAACCCAGGAGGACAGGGATTACACTCTTTCTGGCCGGCGAAATCCTGGAACGAGCCTAGCAAAGACATTCAAACTGTCATGAAGTCTTTGGAGAGGACAAGGGACTTTGTACAGTATAAAGTTAGTTGGTAAGAGTTATATTTATATAATGATTTCATCCTGCTTACCAAGCGGGCATGTTTTGCAGTAATCTTTGCCTTTTCCTCCGGTCTCATTTTGGTTAGAGCCAGCTGGGCAGGGTGAGGGCACAATGCTGCCCTCGGCACAATAGTGGCCTGCTGGACAAACACCACCAGATACACTTGACATTGGAGTGGCAGTATGGGACCCCTCGAGACAGTAGAAACCTGGGGAGAAAGATTTTCATAAAATGTTTGAAAAGCTAAGCATTTATATCAAGTAAGATTATGCAAATGCACTAGCATAACTAGTCAGATTTTGACCTGGCAGGCAGGCTCCAGAGACTGCAGAGAGGCCTGTCTCTGAACAGTAAAAGCCAGGACTGCAGCTACGACACTGAGACTCATCCACAAGCCCGCTCTGCTTACTGTCAAAAGAGGCATTTTAATGAGAAACAACTTAATAGTCACATCAAATCTCTTGTTTTATAACTTGAATATGTATACATACAAATCATTATGTTCCAGAGGGATTGTCATCTATGTGAATTTGATGACATCTTCACATTTTCAAATCATACTACTATATTCATAGAGTAACCATGCACTGTAGTAGTGTAGAGTGTAGTGTAAGAGTTCATATCTTTTGTTTTGTAAAAAACAAATGGTTAGTTGTCATCACAGATAGATTATAGTATAGAGAAACTGCAGGAAAAGCACCTGAATGTTCCTTTGGGGCATGGTTTTGGTACTGAAGTCCTCACAAAGCAGAAGAAGCCAGGAGGGCATGGGAATCCAGTTAGATTGTCCCGTGGTGAAGGTTCAGAAGCTCCACCAACACAAACAAACCCTGCAGTGCACGGCCCACTGGGGAAAGTCCTCCCTTTAAATAAGAATAATTCAAGCCAGGTTTATCACCCTAACAACAGAGCAGCAATTCACCTCTAATTGTTTCTAAAAGACATCACTAAATACCACAGCTCTTAGAAAGATAGATATTTATGAGAACAAATAACACAACACTAATAGAGTCAGGAGTGGAGGCATTGTACCTGTTCCTTTGCAGTACACCCCAGGGTCACAAAGTGAGCACTGCCATTCCTCAACCATTCCTGACTTGTTTCCATAGGTTCCTGCTGGACAGGGATGTTGATTGGCTGATCCACTGGGACAATAAAATCCTCTCTCACATGGCATTGGAATGTTCATTCCTGATGTACAGATGGGGCACAGAATGGAATTGACTTTTGAAGTGTCAATATTATTTGCATATGTATGTTCCCAGCTGCTTTGTAATCTAACAGTTTGTCAACCTGTCAGCTTCACCTTGATCTGGACAATGGGAACCAGCAGGACATGTCTCGCACGAGCCCTGGCCTTGTCTCAGCTGGTAGCTGCCTGGAAGGCAAGCAGTCGGTTTGACACTGCCCTGAAGCAAACATTAAATAAAACATCAGACTTAATATCTGCAGAATAACATACATGAAACATAACAATGGTGCAACAATGACAGTGGAGACGGAGACAGCCACAACACACAAAGAAGGCTGAGATGGTATGACAAAACAGGAAGAAAACATCAATTGACTTATTGTTTGCGGTAATGCACTTGTCACGACAGAAAAATAACTATAGCTAAGAAGGAAGACTCATGCAGACACATCACATGTAATATTCAGTAGTGATGACAGACAATAGCTGGCAGACCAATACTGGATGGCTGACCTTCTCACAATAATGTCCCACTGAGCAGACATTTTGTTGTGGTCTCTCAGCGTTCTGCCCCTCAGGACAGTAGTAGCCTTCTGCACACCAGCCACTTGGCTCAGTTTTTCCTCTCTGGTGGCAGTAGTGACCTTGAGGACACTGCTGGCAAGCCTCCACTGTAGACCCACCCAAGGAGCCTGATGGTTGGCACACAATTGAAAATGAACTCATAAATTGATATAGAGTACTTAAGTCTTCAATTAAATATTGTTCTATATTTATCTCAATGTGGCATCAGTGTTTGTTGACTTGAAAACAAAATTGGCAAAATGAAAGCACATAAAATAGATAATGTTAATATGATGAAAAGCACATAATGTATTCCCTCGTCAGTTCCTAATTCATAACCATACAAAGAGCTACAGCCCATTTTAATATGATTCTAGTTGTCCGCCGCAAGACAAGAATACAATTACACGATTAAACTACTTTGTTACTGAAATTATTCATAGGCGCCCAAGGGAGATAAAAATGCTTCAATGGAAGCTTTAATTTTCTCCGCATCACTGAACTGCAATGACAGAGATCAGTTCATGTAAGGTCATGAGCGTGCAACACTGACAATGGATTCAAATGGATCCAAAGAGGATTAGATGTTGTATGTCTCTGTTTAGCAATGTGTCTTATTACTCATTCATCATCTCCTCATGACCAAACAAGCCCAAGGGATTAATGACTTGCCTGTTTTTAAGAAAAGAAATATCAAACACAAAGTATTTTTATAACTAAATATATGATATTATGATATCAATAAAACAATTACAACTATATCAAAAAAGGGTTTGATCTCACTTTGTATGGTTCCAACAGGACAAGGCAGAGGAAGAAGAGTTCCAGGGGGGCAGTAGTGTCCCGGGGGACAAAGGGAGGCATGGGGGTTTAAAGAGCCTTTGGGACAGTAATATCCTGCTGCACAGGGCCCTGTCGGGACATCCAGACCAGTCTTGTTACAGTAAGAGCCAGCCTCACAGGGTAGGGGGAATGCAGAGCCCAAAGGACAATAGAAGCCTGAAAAATAGCCACGGAAAGTATCACTGAAATATATCAACTTCAGCAAGATCCAAAGTCCAATCAGGAGGATTAATGTTCCTAAGCCCACAGTTCCTCTAGAGATGAAGGATTTGTTCAGACTTTAGCTTTTAATTCCCACACTCTTGTTTTTTTCGTGTAAAGCTGTTTCTTCCTTTTTTTGTGTTTCTCTTGTATGTGCACCATCACCAAACCATCTGCAGCTCCTCAAGGGAGAAGTCCATCTCTAGCTCTCTTTAGGCTTTCAGGTCTTTATAAATGGGAGTGTGAACCTTCAAAAAACACGGTTTTTGAGAAGGGTTATTCTTTTTGAATAACCATCAGCGTTTTTTAATGACAAAAAGTAACATTTAATGTATTATTTGAGTGTTCGTATAAAACAAAGATGAAGAGGTATTAAATTGGGTTATCATGGACAGACTGTACAGATAAGATCAAATCAGTCTTATGTCACAGCATTTGAGTATATGGGACAAACATGTCATGAGCAAGAAAGATAAGATGTGCGCCTGAAGCAATAAACAAAGTATCACATCAAGCTAACACAGGTTCACTGTCAGGATTTACCCACCCTTAGGGCATATGTCTCCTCTGTAGGTGGAGCAGGCATAATGTGGACTCTTGAGACATGGCGGTGAGTCACTCAGAATGCTGTCTGAATCTGCCTGAGGTGGCGTTACCACTTCAATCCAGCCAGCTTTGCTTCCTATAATAGAACACAGTCAATAAAACATGAGAGATGTCCCAGTTAGTATATTTGTCTTGCAGAGAGGAAACCAAAAAAGGAGTTTCTCTTGTCTCTGTAAATGCTGAATAAACAGTTCAAACTGCCAAAAGAACAAAAATAAATACAAAAATGTAACACTGAAAGGAGAAAGATTAATTGTAGACTTCTTGAGGGGAAGGTTAGGCTGAAAATGCTACTGCTTTGTGGGACATTTATCAAAACATGCAAGGCTTTGTGCTCTAGTTGAATAATTTAAAGAAAGTCATGCCCTTTTAAAAGGATGCATTTGCTGTGTTATTACATCAAGAGACACATATTTTACCAGAGTTCCGGGAGTTATTGAAGCAAGACAGATTGTGAATCCAGAGGGCGGCGTCTGTCTTCGGTTTATAATCCTCCAGTATTTCACAAAGACAGCTCAATGTAGCGGAGTTTGCTCGAGGTGTGGGGCTCTTTGTATCTCCAGAGCAGAAAAAACCTGCAAAGCACAGACCTGACACAAGGAGGTAAGAGAAAACTGGAAAGACTATCCATCACATATTATGTCCTCCTAGTTTATCAGTTCATTATATTATGTATTTAATCGCCAGAAAAAATTGTTTATGTGCACAGCAATTCAGGCATCTAGAACATGACCCTGCACTTAGTTGTGATTTACATCTAAAGCATGACACGTGGATTTCAAACAGTTGGCACTCGATGATAAGACTAACTCTCCTTGACTAACTGGAAACCTGGTGAAATCCCCCACCTGTGGGCTGTGAGCTTCCAGGAGTGACGCAGTATTTCCCTGGGGGGCAACGGCGGCACTGAGTGGGGGAGTAAGCTCCAGGGTCTGGGAGGAAGCTGCCCGCGGGACAGGGTATTGGTAACCCGCTACCTTGTGGACAGATGTGCCCCATGGGACAAACATCTCCATAAGACTGTGAGACAGGGGAAGGCTCAGTGGACCCCAGGGAACAAACATGTCCTGTGGTAGACAATGCTATTAGACATCTCACTTACAACCTGCAACATTCATGGGAAACTGTGGCTCAATTCAGTGAAGAAATGCAGGAGAGGAAAAGACACTTGTATAACTAAATTTTCTGAAACCATTTCCCATGGTCATGCTGGTCTGTCAAACCTGGGCTGCAGGGTCCAGACGGCTCTGTCAGGCCACTGCTGTTACAGAAGGAGCCAGAGGGGCAGGGGGGGCAGTCAGCCAGGGACGTCCTGCCAGCTGATGCACTCACACTGCCCATCGGACATGGAGATGGCACAACTGAACCCTCCATACAGTAGAATCCTGGGCATGGTAATGCATATTTGAATCATTATAGGCTTCAGTTCACTTTGTATATTTGTGTTCACGTCATAAAATGTGAGTTAATTACCTGGTGGGCAGCTGTTACAAGTGTGTTGTCCAGATACAGATTGAAATGTGCCAGGGCTACATATGTCCAGCTCAGCACTACCGAGTGGACACTCATGGCCAGGTGGGCAGCGATGGCCTGAAACACAATTAGATAAATTAAAAGTTTAAACTGTCCTCTCGTCCCTCCTTGTTTACATGGATAACAAAGAAATGTGAAGATAAAATATGCTTCTTATATAATGTATCATCTTAAAAAGGTATTTGTGTTGCACTTTCTGATGTAAGAAAGCATTGCTGTTGCATTTTGCCATACTCTATTTAGTACCATGGAAAAAAGGACTGAATAAGAGAGTGACTGAGCAAAATGTGTCCTGTAAAAGAAGAGAAGAGAAAGCAGGCTCAGCTAGATGCGTGCCCTGACTCTGAGCTGGAGACTCTTTATGGATTCTGGGTCATTTCATGTTCAAATTAGTAAGACGCCTTCTTGTTGAGTGGAGAAAATAGGTCGAGGATGCCTTTAAAAGAATATCTAGGTGTGCATGTGGGAGGAGGAAAGCACATCTGAGGCATATACGGTAATCACCTCCATGGTATAGCATTATGAATAGTATGATTTGTTCTGCTACAAATCTATAGAACCAGTAACTCAACCAGGTACAGAAAAACGAGATTTGGAGAGAAGACACCTCATGAAAATACCTTAACATAATAAAGTTTAAAAACATTCATACAAAGGTGGGTCCTAAAGGATTGCATGCTGGTAATCAAACAGATGATCAAATATGTCAAGTTATATTTAAAATAACTCGACTAAATAGTAAAACAGTGCCACAAAACAACAAAAATAGATGGGACGTAGTTGCTCTCCGTAAAACCCATATATCTCCAACATTTATTTTCAGGAAAGCTTAAGGATTAGGTGTTTCTTCTCTACCTTCCTTCAACTTGATAAACAACAACCAACTGGAAATTAAGAAGAGGCAATGAGCTTGAGATTCTGAAGACACATGGTTTTCACAGACAAGACAAATGCCATATGGAGAATTGTGCAAACCGTTATGCAGTATGATACAATGTTTGTAAATGAAATACATTTTTCAAAGTACAGACATTTTTCCTTGTAGTACTTTCTTATCCACTTGATGTGCAATATCATTCACTTGTGAAGTTGCACAACAGTATGACCTTTACAGGGAGAGAATGAAGTTAAGCTTGGTCTTCTGAATCAACTTCATCATGTGAGCATTATTATTTGAAGCCAGACTTACAGTACATGATCAGACATTGTGCTAAGAAACAAAGGTAAAAAAAGAAGTGCAAGGAAGTGCAAAGGAAGTGCAAAGACTCCCCTGAACTTGAGCTGACCCCTGGTGATGTGTAGTGTACCTGGCTGATGTCCGGACACTGATCCTGGCGGGCAGAACCACCCCGGGGGACAGAGGAGGTCGGCAGATGTCTGAGCCCATGAGGGGCAGTAAGACCCCGGGTAACAAGCTGCACAGTCGGCCTCAGACTCAGCCGCAGACCTTCCCAAGAAAGTGCCTATGTTGGGCAGACAAATTATCATTCGAGCAAAGATTACTCCTTTTGTCTCTCTCTCATAGACATACTGTATACATCCAGAGAAAAGGAAATAGTATGACATAATTGTGTTAAACAGTATATATGCACCATGTATGGCTCAATTATTTCACTTAAGGTTAAGTAGCAAGCTAACCATTTTGACAGTTTTATTGGGCTCCTATTAGCTTTTACAACCATCTGTAAAAATGCTGGATACATTAAGCCATTATATTGTACCTCTGGAGGTTTTATGGAACTGTACACTACCTTTAGAGGCAGTGTAATAAAAAGCAAGAGGTCAGACACAATAGTCATTAAGTGAAATGACAGGAGAATTATATACTTCTGTTTAGCTACATAAGAGAAATCATTTCCTCTTCTTTCAGAACTCTATTCAGATATTTTAGTTTTTACCTGGAGGACAGGGGCTTGGCTTTGCACTCCCTTTAGGACAGTAGTGGCCTGCAGGACACACACCACCATGGAACTGACCCATGGTTGAATTGCCAGAATGTGGGGATGTTGTTGTGGTTTCTCCTGTAACTGAGACAATAGACCTTTACTGCATGTCATTACTCATTAGGTTAGTGAGTGTACTAAAAGGCCAGAGCCATTTGCTGCATTCCCAAGGAGATATATACTACTAAGAGAAATCAGTGGAAGTGGTGGTAGTGTTCTGTGGAGAAAGAATCAGCACTGTGGAGTCAAAGGTCATGAAAATGTTAAATAAAAAAGAAGTGCTTTGATCGAAAATATTGCATAGAAGAACATTGTTCAAGCTTGTGTCGGATGCCTTGTTTTTCTATATTACAAACTAGTTGTTCATGGTTGCCAAACACTTCTTAAAGTGCAAGAACAATCAGTCTATTACCTGTATAGTTACCCCAAGGTGTGGCTGTTCTGGATCCCTCCCTGCAGTAAAAGCCTGGCTTGCACAGCCCAGATGGGGAGGAAAGGCCAACCTCAGCGCAGTAATGGCCAGGCAAACAGGGCTGACATACTTCTATAGAAACTGCCCCTGGAACAACAGAAACACAATTTGTATGTGTGATGTAAATGATTAAAATGTGATTAATAAGGGTCAAATTAAATAATTCCTCTTGGAAAAATATTAGATCAATAACAAAAATTCCCAGTTACATTGCCATTATGTTCAAATGTCAGCAATAGTGTATCTGTAATTATTCAGTGTTTTCACCGTCTACGGAGCTGAAGGAGCTTGCAGGGCAGGGAACCATCAAGCTGGTACCCTGGGGGCAATAGGACCCTGGAGAGCAGCGGCCTCCTGTTGGGCCCTCCTCCGGCTGGGCAGAAACAGAACCATGGATACAGAGGTAACTATGGGCAGCAACATAATGAAGACAGAGACGATAGGGAGGGGGATGTGGGAGGTAGGAAGTGATAGACGAAACAGAGGGAGACACAGCAAAAGTGAGGTTTAATTATAGAAAAGGGAGACAGAATTAAACAAAACAGGATATCTTGTAAAGTCTTTCTATTAGTATGAAGTATGTGTTCAGATTGCATGTGTTTACCCAGGAGAGCAGACCCCAGTGGGAGCAGCCAGTCCAGAGGAACTGCAATATCTCCCTGGAGGGCAGAGCGCACAGCCCGACTTATTGGACAAACCCATCTGCCTGCTGAAGGCACCAGCTGGGCATGGGAATGCTACACCAGACTGTGTTCCTGCAGATAAATAGCGTATAATATCTACAGATGGTCCAGGACTTAACATCACAGAACACTTTGTGAAGGCCGTCCTTATCTTGATTATGCTCTATAATCGACATTTGCATAATTAGAAAGCCATTTACTGTTACAGCCACTTAATCTTGAGCACACACAAAACAAGAACAATATTCAACACTGTTTTGCATGCAGTACAACACGTTTTTATACCATTAATCAATCTCACTGAGCCTGAACCATTACCTGTGTCCCACATACATTATATTGATACCTGACAACATTATTCATTTGTCAATATGTGTGGGAATAGCTGAACTATTGTATCCTACCTGGTGGGCAATAGTGTCCTTTTGGGCACAACGTGGGAGAGTGAGTGCCAGAAACATGCACAGTGCCACTATCCACTGATCCAGCACAGTAAAATCCTGCCGGACATTGAAAACACTCTCCCTGTGGAGAAGTAAATAGTGCTCATTATTCTACAGTATATACACAGACTAGTTACAAGAGTTTGACAACTAATGTCCACAAATGTAAACAGACATGAAACGTTTCGGTGCTTGTGTTGAAGAATCTAAAAGCTAAACTTGAAACTGTTTACAGTACACAGAGTGGTTGGAGATGCTTTCAGGAGGCCATTATTTTCTTTATAATGAGTAAATAAGTAAGAATCCCAATACACCCATCTTTTAAACAGTTAGTTAATAGCACTACTAGATCTAGTTTGAAAGTAAAACTTTGTTTTCAGCCAAGTATATCAAGCCTTATACTGAATAATTGAGAATTGCTGCTACTATAGGTTATTCTATTTGCATTATATACTGTAGTGGATGCACTTTGCATTTGGGACTATAGGTCCAATCAGAATATGAGCATACTGTTCAGCCTCATCCTTCTCACCTGACCGGGTAAATCCTGGTAGGTTCCTGGTAAGCAAGGCACCTGTCTACCAGATCCAGGTGGGCACATATTTCCAGGTGAGCAGGGTATAGCGGCCTGCTGGCTGCTGTTAACTTTGCCTGGGCAGTAATAGCCCGCTGGACAGATATGAGAAGGGAAAGAGAGCCCTCTGGTGACACACAGGAAACCTACAAAACAAAATGAGCACTGTTGAGCAGCCGCACACGTCGTGTGAAGGGATTATGCCACAGATAAATCAAGTTATGTAATGAATGCTTTATCTTCTGGCAGATAGAAGGCACATAATTAAACACTAATGTATGCAACATAAATTAGTTCCAACCTGGAGGACAAGTCAGACAGTCGGAGAGATAACGGTTTCTGGTTGTGTTGCTGTAGCTTCCTATAGGACAGGGCACTGGTGCTGAGGAGCCCTGGGGACAGTAATGACCTTCAGGACATCTGTCCCCTGTCGTTTCTCCATCCTCTGGTGTGGGTGACCAGGCCCCAGAGAGGCAGTAGTACCCTGCTTCGCATTGGCCTGTTGCAACACTCTTCCCAGGAGACAAACAGAAGGAGCCTGGTTTGATAGGAAAACGAGTGAAATTGAGTGGAAGGGAAAACTAACCTGAATTACCCTGCAAAGCGGAAAATGGGGGAAAAGGCACTGCATACCGTATTAATTCAAGTTTCAGTGCAGCATTTGTTTGATTTATGTTAAAAACAGTTATTAATAAAAGTTGCTTTTTAAAGTTTAATTGATTCTGGCAATACAGTGTTTAATTTCCATGGACCGTCAAGGTCGTCTTAAACTCTTAGTCAACAACAACAACTTTAAGGAAGCTCATAAACATTGGCAGTAAATGGTGTGTGACCTGGAGGGCAGGGCAAGCAGTCCTGGGGTTGTGCCATCCGAGTGTGGGGGTTAATGGAGCCAGCTGGACACGGGTACTGGTGTTTGGACCAGGTCCCGGACAAGCAGTAATGACCCACTGGACACTCATAAGTCCTCGACAGAGAGCCGTTATTGCCAGGACAGTAAAAACTATCCAGACAAAACAAAAAAGGATGGGATAATTTAGTTCTTGGCTACTAAAAGTGGCATTGAAACATGAATATACTGTTGCTATATATATATATGTATGCAGTGCTCGGGGGAATTCATTAATGTGTGTAAACATCTACTATTTAAAAGGTTTCATAGTTCATCATGTTTATATGTGACAATTTATCTATGTTTATGGTGCAGTGTGACTGCGTGTGGCTAACAAGGGAGTTTACCCCTGGGGACAGGCACCACAGCCGGCTCCGCTGTCCTCCGTACTGATGGTTCCCAGCGGGCACTGCTGAGGAGCCACAGAGCCCTCAGAGCAGTAATATCCTGGATGTGTGAAGGCAAGAGTCATGAAAGTGCTGCACACTCAAGTGCAAACACAGAGACACGCACAATCTACAGGGGATAGGCTTCAGTATCCACTGTCAACAGAGTAGCTGCTTATGTCAAGCCCTATTACATTAAAAGGTTTTGTTTACCTGATCACTAAGCTTGTTCTGGGTTTATGTAAATGTGTAACCTAATTGTGTACCGCACTTCTTTTGTATTTTATATACTGTAATGCTTAAGAAATTGCATCTTGCCTGTAAACAATGGAAACCTTATTACTCTATCCCAGTGTGTTCTGTATTGACTCTCTTTGTGCATTTTCTTTCGAGAGTTTGTTCTGTACGGTAATTTTTTTTAAAAATATTAAATACAAATGTCTTGATTTGAAGGGATCTGATTACCTTTTGGGCACGGTCCTCCCCGGCTGTCTATCAGAGGAGGGTCAGGGCGATCTGCACCCCCCAGACAGAAGAAACCTTCCCAGCATTCCCCTGAAGGGACCGAAATCCCTGCAGCATCGCAATAGTAACCAGGGAGACATGGCTGGCAATCCTCCTGAGAGGTGAAATGAAACAGGCAGAGAGAGATGGGCAGTTAGAAAATGAAAGAAAGAGAGTGCCTCATTGTAAAATTGATTTGGGATTAGATATTGATTGGCTGTCACACTGAAAGACAGAGGAAACATGTAAGTACTTCTCCTCTTAATTGTATACTGATTAGGGTGCATGTAATGTAGCAGGACCATACATTTGTTTTGAAAGTACAGTATTTAAGACATCCTCACAGTGTTTTATATTAAATATTAGGAAATAATGAAGAAGTAAAAATAAAATTAAGAAATTACTACATAATTAACAGATAATTAATATAAATGATTTTGTTTTATAATGTTGCATCATTCATTCTTTGTCTGTCTTTTAATATAAACAGGGAAGAGCCAATTATGTGGCTGGCTGTTGCTATGAATACAATAAATATATACCTCATTTCTTTATGTATTCATGTGAGTATGAGTATTCATTTCATGTCCTATGAATCACTGATTATCCTCATTTGATGCAGGAAAAAAAATTATATTTAGTTGTTGAATATTTGTTTTCACTATTAACACAAAAAAAAGAAGAATATTGTAAAAGATACATGTAAGTGCAATATTGATTCAGTGACCTGGGAGGCTAATTTGGTGAGATCAGAGAATGTTCCACGTGGACAGGGCAGAGGATTTATGGCGGCTTGGGGGCAGTAATGACCGGCAGGACATGGCCCTCCCTCTTCTGATGAGACACAGAAAACAAAACTGCCATTTGTCCACAATCTCCAAATAGGAACATTGATGGAGAACGACTTCCTCACATAATAACAAGGCTGACAATTCCATATTTCCTGAATGTGCGAACCTGCAGTAGATATCTTGTAAATATATTTATCACCTGCAGCCCGTGACAGGGGTTGTGGAGAGGTGTTTCCATGAGAGCAGTAATATCCTTCTTGACATTGTCCAGTGACAGCTGTGCCATTTCTGGAAGAGCAGTAATGGCCGCCGTCACACTGCCTGCACTGAGAAACGGACCAGTAGCCGGGGTCAGGGCCATAAGTTCCCTCTGGACAGCCTCTTAAGTCAAATCCAGTTCTTTCAGGGCAGTAAAAGCCTGTAAGCCACATAACAGTCACAAAAAACATTTATAGATAAAAAGGATACGAAAACATTATCAACACCGAAGTAATATATGAATGGTTTCAAGGACATACGATGCAACAAATGACAGACCTGGAGGACACGAGTACAGAGAGCCAGACACACAGTACCAGCCTGCCACACATGGCTCACACTCAGTAGCATGTGTAACAGCAACATAAGTCCCTGGTTTACAAGGCAGAGGTTGAACAGTGGCCTCTGGACAGTAGGAACCCTCAGGACATGGTCCCCCTGTAATTCCATCAGTAGGGTTGGGTGTCACGGCTCCCTTAACACAGTAAAATCTGCAAAAGAAACATGAAATGAGACTATGAGCATGACAGAAAGAAATGCAATAACAAGGACAACATTTTTATTTTGTGACAAGCGGTATACCCCCCACTGCAAGGCCCACTAGGCTTAGTGAGACCAGCAGAGTCGCAGTAAAATCCACCCAGACACAGTTTGCAGTCCTCCTGATTACGCAGTCCTGAGCTGTTTGACCAGCTGCCTTCAGGGCAGGCCATAGGAGCTGTTGTGCCTGTTAATATGAAACAAACATTAAGAGAACTATTAAAAGGCTATTAAAATATGTCACGAACAATGGAGTTATTGGGTTTGTCAATGCAATATAGTGTACATTTGTTGTACCAATTGTTATTAGATATAAAGTGTAACTAAATAAGTGAGACATACAGTACAAGAGCATGTTGCTGCGTGCAGAGTTGATAAAGTCAGAGTTTGCCCTACAGCAGTATTTCTAAAGCATAGGTCAGTGCCCCAAGTCTGATAGGACAACAAAGTGCACACATTAGTTTGAAGAAAACTGTATACCAAGTTTCAAGATAAATGTTGTCAGTACTTCCTGTAGGCCACCAAATGGAAATTAGCATGAATAAAACATTGTAGCCTGTGAATTTGACGGGGTAGAATGTTAATAGCCTAAAACAGTATATATTTGGTTACATTAACCTACGAATCAAGTGTTGGATTTAAAAACATTATTTTAAAAACTTGGGAAGTTTATAACATAACAATATAGCAGCAATAAAGCAGCTGATGGCTAATGTAATGAAATGTAATGTAGCATGGCTGATGCAAGCCAGTAACCTGAGGGGCAGTATTGACCAGGTGGACACAGGGAACCTGAGCGTCCATCAAGTGGGCTTGGAGAGGAAGCCCCCTCTCTGCACCAATAACCAGCATTGCATGGTCCTATAGGTAGTAGAATATAACAACACGTAATCATGATACAGTAATGTAGACAAAACCACAGCTCCACAGTACATGCTACCTAGTACAAATTTGGGGTTTAACGACTTGACCAACAAAATTAGCTTTTCAGCTTTTAGTCTCTGATATACTGTACAGATACTTGAATGGAATGGCTGACATGGAGGATTAAGAAAAATGTGCAGTGGTCTCTTAATTTTTTCCAGAGCTGTATCTCTAAACCAAGGAAAATAATCAAAATACCATTACTCGTCCCACAGAGGGGACATGAACATTGTAACAGCAAAAGTGAGGAAACTACTCAGCTGTGAGTATAGCTGCTGTAACAAGGCTGCCACTCAAGCAGCACCAGAATTTAATGACAAAAATACTGTAAATCCATAGCTTTTTGCGCTAGAGTTAGGTTAGAGGAATAGGTTTATTCACCGTTTATAAATATGTTGCTGAATATTTGTATGTACAGCAGTGTTTTCCCTAGGATGGAGTCATAGCAGCGGTGCTAAGGCACGTGGGCCCAGCATAATGTGAGCGCGGAGCGCGTGGAATTTTTTAGCGCGTGCGAAG
>NW_011369951.1:7848912-7855455 GCF_000735185.1 Notothenia coriiceps
AGGCCTGGCATATGTACTACAGCGTCTCCAGCGCTTTCGAGCAGCAATTGCCAGCGGTGGCCCAACCCCACATTCCCCTGATAGGTGGAGAGTTGGACATATAGGCGGAGCACCACTTCTGTGACGTAGAAAATAATTCAAATCTGGATCAGTCTGTATCAGATCCGTTGCAGCTCCGTTTTTAGAGATTTGGGTATGGAGGAAAAGAGAGAGGGTTGTGTTTTCTGACATATGGTGAGTTCCCTGACACACCGGGGACACATTCATGTATAAAAGTGCATTTTGCATGATAGGTCCCCTTTAAGTTAAACTCCTCTTTCTTTAAAAAAGTATATCCCAGTCTTTCCCTCTGCTTTCAGTCCTTCTCTACTGCAAATTGGTCTTTCACCTTATTCCTTGAAAGTAGTCGGATGTATTTGTAGGATTTAAAAATGGATTGAAAGGGCCGATCCGATATGCCGGGAAGATATCTTGTCTTCAAAAATCAATTGCAAGGCAGTACACATACATTGTAAAATCTGAAAAATAATTGAGCATGTCAGAGGGCTATTAAATGTGAGTCTGTTGATCCTCAGATGGAGAGGGAGCAGGTGTCTTCAGCAGGATAAGATCCACACTTGAAACACTTTGATATTTATTGCATTGGGGCCCTGCAATAGATAAAACCGGTTTTAGAGCACCTTTAGCACTTCAGTGTGTTGCTGCTGCTGTTTATTTCTGTTTGGTTTATAAGCTGTTAATAAAATGTCTGAGAAGAAATTGACCTGGTGTAAATGTAATTGAATGCATTTTAAAGACATTTTATTCTTTAAATCCATATTTTTTGGATGACATTTCCTCACTGACAGATTGTTCAACTTTTTGGATGGTAGCCTGTGGCAATATTTGTTATGTAAAGTTAGTTTTCCCTTTGATTTTGTTTATGCCTACAGGTATGTTTGCCTTGGTGGCAGCTCCAGCCCCATGCCATCTGACAGTTCCCATGGCTACCTCTGCCCTGCTGGCCATAGCTGTCCTGTTGGCTCTGCAGTCGAGGTGCCCTGTGAGCCCGGCACCTACAGTCCTGCCCCTGGAGCTGCCTACTGTATAATATGCCCCGAAGGGACCATGTGTTCTTCCTCAGCCACTCGAGAGACCTCAATCTGCCCAGCTGGTGAGGGTGGTGAAATAAACTGTGAATGTAGAGTGTAAATCTGATATCTTACCATTATACATAAAGCAGCAATTTTGGCAACTGGAAGAATGTACAAATCTGCAGTCAAGTAAAAGCAATATTTAATAAGTGCTCTTTTCCTAGGTCATTTTTGTCCTGCGGGGACAGCCCTACCACAGCGCTGCCCTTTAGGGACTTTCAGCAACCAGACAGGTGCATTTTCTCTCTCTGTCTGCACACCATGTCCCTCTGGACTGTACTGTGGCTCACATGGAGCCTCAACACCACAAGGTGACCACACGCAAACATATATCACATTATTTCAGCCTTTTATACACTGTACACACACTCAACCTTGGAATTTGGATTTTGTTTTGTCTAGGTTCTTGTTTGCTGGGTTATTTTTGCCAAGGTGGAGCCATTGAGCCAACCCCACAGAGCTCTGACAAGTTCCCCATGAATGGCCCTTGCCCCGTGGGCCACTACTGTCCATCAGGGTGCCTCTCCCCAGTTCCATGCCCTCTTGGCAGTATTCGCAACACCATCGGTAGACCTACTGTGTACACTACTCACAAAATGGCAGTTCCTTTTCTGTTAGTCACGCCATTGTGTAATTAATGGAATCATTTGATATCCGTATCATCTTTTTAATTAGGAGCTTGCATTTGCATTTGAAAGAGGTCCTAATGGGTTTCTGATGTTTTTTGCTCGTCTGATCTGCATCACTGTTGTCATAGGAGGGGTTTCCATGGAGAGCTGCTCTGCCTGTCCTGTTGGTCACTACTGCTCCACGGAGGGTCTGGCTAACCCCAGTGGCCCCTGTGCTGCTGGTTTCTTCTGCCCTTTTGACTTCTCCTCAACCACTCCATATGCCTTCCTCTGTCCTAAGGTAAGGGTTTTTCATATTGTATTTGATAAACCTCATTCCACTTGCTGGCGTTAGCCCTGTCCAAAAACATTATGTTTTCAGTCTTTCCTTATGATACCATGCACTTGGACTCAAGGATGAACCAGTTAGTTGTCAACTGAAAATGTTTTGCCCATAATTTAAGAATTATTGTCATAATTATGATGATTTTTTTACAAATATCTATAATAGTAAAATTAGTCATAAGTTACGAACATTTTAAATGAAAAACGTTGAAGTTTAATACCAACCCCTTTGTAAATTACATTCTCTCCTAGGGCCACTATTGTCCAGAGGGCTCTGCCCTGGCCTTGCCTTGTCCCACAGGAGAGTACCAGCCAAACCCAGGATCAGATGGCTGCATCCCATGCAGACCTGGGTTCTACTGTGAGGAGGCCATAGTGGGAGAGCCATGGCCCTGCCCACCACACTCGTTCTGCCCTGCAGGTACTCTACGGACATTTTATGACTGAGTGGATAGCAAATTATAAACCATCCTGATCCCCAAATAACACACAAAACGCTTCTCAGACTAAAAACAGCACAATCCTTTTTAGTAATAACATGTAGTAAATCATGCTTTCAGTCAACTGTCTACTTCATTTTCTTTTTCAGGAACAATGGTGCCTCAACCGTGTCCTAATGGCACTTATACTCATTCAAACCAGGGAGGGCTGCAAGAAGAGAGAGAGTGTTTACCCTGCCCTTCAGGGAGGTTCTGCAGGTACACTGAATGCACCACAGCCCATGTGATTGCATGCAGAAGCTCTCAAATTTGCCTCACATTCACATCCATCCTGAAACACAAGTACTGTACACAGACACACTATTAGGCACATGCACATCCTGAACATAGCTTCATACACGCATGCTCAGAGGCAGACATTAATCTCCGCTTTGATTATGCTCCTAATTAGTAGAATGCAGGGCTATATCACGTTCAGCTGTCACGGTTCACTGAACAGCAAAATGAACACCTTAACATGAATGAATATAATGAGCGTATATATGGGAGGTGGAAATGGTAGAATTAATGTAATTATATTTATCTAATGATTGATACATTTAGTTTTCTAAATGTGTGTATGTGTTTCTCTGTGGTTTTGTGAATAAACTAACCATGTGTATATTTTCTTCAGGGCTGGGAGGATCCAGGGTGTGTGTGCCGCTGGCTATCTTTGTGTTTCTGGGAGTGCAGATTTCACCCCTCAGGGACCCGTCTCTAATATGACCCAGTGCCAGTCGGGCATGCAGTGTGCTGGTCCATGTCCGGCAGGTACAGCAATTTTTGAAAGAAAACAACCCAAACCAACAATGGAAATGTATATTTATATACACAGATTTACATAACTAACTCTAAGATTCTCTGAAATGTGAGATTAATTCTCTCATCCCTGCACCTTGGACCGGTTCAAATGTTATTCTTATTTATTGTAATGCTTTCTTTCAGGTTTCTTCTGTCGTGAAGGCACAGAGGAGGCTGAGTTGTGTCCTGCAAACACTTTCAGGGGCTCCCCAGGAGGTGCCAGCCTACAGGACTGCTTACCCTGCCCTCCTCAGTATTGGTGTCAACCTGGTATGAGTTGATAATGTTCTTTATATTTAAATAGTTGGTAATGTGTTTTTTATTTAAAGATACTGTTGTAATGTTTTCAGGGAAAATGCAGGATGCTGTTTATTATTATTAAGGGGCTTAAAGAAGGGTTTAAGATGCTTAGACAGTTAAAAAATGATTTTTAGTTTTTCTTTGGTCTAGATGAGCAGTTTCCTGATGCTTTATAAGTAGCTAATTGCTTGCCTGTTTTCCTGTCGGGGAGTTAATTGAAGTCATTGTTGGTCTCATGTGTAAACTAGAATAAGTAGGTACCAGCAGGATCTTGGCACTGGGACTGAATTAAATACAAAGGATGCAAATTGGAAAGACTTAAGAGAGCCCTGCCTTTAGAGTTGTTACTGAGCTTGAGATCATGAAGGGTTAACAGGGATAGAATGTAGCCAGGGGGAAATGTGTGAGTATTCAATAAACTATTGAAATATATTCCTCAACTGATAAGTACAGTGTAATAAATAAAATACTCTTAACCATAAAAATATCTGAAACCTATTTCTTTCTTACATTTTAGCATTCATATGTTTGTATTGCAGGAGACCCAGTCCTTCATCCGTGTCCTGCTGGTCTTTACTGTGATGGTCTGTCTGGCAGTGACTTCAATGGAGGGACGGGGCCCAGGCTGTGTCCGTTGTACACATATCGAGCCCACCCCGGGGCAGGCAGCAAGGGGGACTGCCTGGCCTGCCCGCCAGGTTCACACTGTAACAGCACAGGTCTGACACACTGCATTGATATGACAACAAACACCAATTAAAACTAAACTGTTACAGATTCCTTTGAAATGCAAATCAAACCGATTGCTTAATTTCCCCCCGTTTTATTCAACGACACCCTGTGCCTGATGTATGATTGGGTGTAAAATATTCTCTACTAGTAATTTCTCTAGTGAGTTTGAATTTACATTTGTAAGGCCAGATCAAAGAGAATGACCTTTTTTAGGTTGTATTTATTTCAGTTTGTACGTACATTAATATACCAGTGCATGAGCCGTGCCTGAGATAAGAGGCGAGGAGGTATAATGTGAACAGTCGATTTAAAACTTGAGGCTATGGTAATTTACCATAGCCTCAAGTTTTAAATCGACTGTTCACATTATACCTCCTCGCCTCTTATCTCAGGCACGGCTCATGCACTGGTATATTAATGTACGTACANAATACCTGTACTTTCTACTTCTTACATGTTGAACTCAAATACCTGTACTTTCTACTTCTTACATGTTGAACACAAATACCTGTACTTTATGACTTTTTACTTTGACTTCTTACATTTTGAACCCAAATACCTGTACTTTATACTTCTTACATGTTGAAAACAAATACCTGTACTTTCTACTTCTCACATGTTGAACTCAAATACCTGTACTTTCTACTTCTTACATGTTGAACTCAAATACCTGTACTTTCTACTTCTTACATGTTGAACNAATGCAAATCAAACCGATTGCTTAATTTCCCCCCGTTTTATTCAACGACACCCTGTGCCTGATGTATGATTGGGTGTAAAATATTCTCTACTAGTAATTTCTCTAGTGAGTTTGAATTTACATTTGTAAGGCCAGATCAAAGAGAATGACCTTTTTTAGTGCATGAGCCGTGCCTGAGATAAGAGGCGAGGAGGTATAATGTGAACAGTCGATTTAAAACTTGAGGCTATGGTAATTACATTGAGTTTTGGATTTATAAAAGGAAACACTTTTTCTAATCTCTCTTTATCTCTTCCTCAAACATAATTGAAAATATTTCAAAGTGAAGTCATATTGTTACAGTAGTGGTTGATTCCTCGGACATGGTGACCCCACCTCTTCTCCCTCTGGTTCATTTTTATGCTAATATATTTATATTTCTGTCAGAGTGTCTAAAGTGATGAATAGGGCTTTCAGAAAGCTGTTATTTTCCAGGGCTTACAGACTCCTCCAACAGTCCCTGCCCACCTGGTTTTTGGTGCAGTGGATCCGGACCCCCCATCCTCTGCCCCGCGGGCACTAAGAGGGCCCTTCCTGGAGCCACTGCACCCAGCCAGTGTGAACTGTGTGCGGGGGGAACCTTCTGCCCAGACCCTCGGGCTACAGGGAAGCCCAATGTGGAGGGGATTCCCTGCAGAGCCGCTTATCAATGTCCCATGGGTAAGGTTATCGATACAGTGTATAATGTTAGTTTGGTATATTGGATTCTGTATGAAAAAACTCTGAGTCTAATGCCTCCCTCCCTGACGCCATTTATGAGGTTTTGCAGTAATGAGTATCTGCTCATAATTTAGGTGCAGTAACAGAGAGGCTGTGCAGAGCTGGCTCATATTGTGGACCTCAGACTGCTGAGCCTGAAGTCTGTCCTGAAGGGTATTTGTGTCCTCAAGGATCTCATTCCTACCAAACCCCAAAGCAACTGTGAGTGCATGTAATGTCTAATATTGCAATACCTGGATTGCAAACTCATGATGTACATTGTGTATTTCTTATTACTACAAAGCTGTGAATGCTATTGTGATGAGGCCAATTCCTAAAGTATTGCATCTTGAATCATCTTGAATCATACATTACTTAGAATATATCAAACAAAGTTTTGGAAGTAGAAGGATTGTTTATGGACATATCTCACCAAATGTTGTGCAGAGAACATTTATTGGCCTTCAGGTAATGTTATAAATGCGAGAGGTACTCTCTAGAGACAGTGTTTGGTTTGTCCCTTCTGGGCTACTGTAGAAACACAAAATGCTAAATAGTGGACTCCAAGGAAAAGAAGACTTTCCCCGTTTAGATAGAAAGGGGCTCATCTAAGCTAAACAACAACACAATGATTTGTTGTTTCAGGTGATTATGCAAAAAGAGTATGTTATGAATAGTTGTGAATAATATATATATATATATATATA
>NW_011369951.1:7855486-7857526 GCF_000735185.1 Notothenia coriiceps
ATTTAAAAAAGACTTGCTGAAAAATGAAACTGAAGAATGTACAACTTGTGTTTATGGACATGAAAGGATGAAGAATGTAAAACTTGTGTTTATGGACAATGAAATTATGAAGAATATGTAAAACTTGTGTTTTATGGACATGAAAGATGAAGAATTGTAAAACTTGTGTTTAAAGTACTGATACCAGAAACATGTACTTAAGTACAGTAACAAAGTATTTCTACTCCACTACTTCCCACCTTTAAGACATGTTCTGTTGACCAATCAGATGTGAGATTTTGGGGTTTTGTGTGCAAAAAGGAAGGTAATGTTATAAAACACACACAAAGGAGGATTTAAACAATGAGTGCCAATGCAGCTGTTTGACTAACATCCTGTCTGTCAATGACAAATACTTTACAACTCTGAGGAGAGGAGGATATCCCCTCGCCATCATCCAAGGCGCTTTGTGTTTGCCCCATTTTCCTTGAGAAATGTCTGAATAGGTATAGGAAGTGGATGTGAAAATGTGCAATAAAAAGATAAAATAAAATACAACACAAACATAAGACACGAACACGCTGTTGCTGCCACAGAGTGTTGTGGCTAAAAGTGTAATTTGAATGTTATTGATCATCTCTGATAATCCTGTTGTGAATCAGTAATGTGATATCTGATCATTTATTATCCATCAGAGAGAGAAACTATCACAGCCTAAACAAACTGGAAGAGCTCTGCCGCCCCCCTGTGGTTAAGGATACAAACTGCGCCCTGTCTCTATTTATGTCGTTTTTGGTTAGAAAAGTGTAATTTGAAGTGGACATATCATGCTATATTCGAGCAATATATTGTAGGTCCATACCTATATAAAGTATATAAATTTTTTCAAAATACCAAAACGATCCTGCATTTTAGCCATGCCTCATTTCGCTCTATTTGCTCTTTCCAGCTGTGTTTTTGCAGGGCGCTGACTCTGTGAGCTGCAGCTGACCAACGCCCCCCCTGCAGGAGAGGGGAGCGTGCCTCTGAGATCAGCTGCTAGGCTGCAGCGGGGAGAAGAGGGGGAGTAAAAGAGATCTCCCTCCTCCGTGTTTTATTCTTATAGAAGTAAGAAGAGAAATAACGGGGCAGAAATCCTCCAACAGATAGTACGTTTTTACGGTGAAAACAATGCAGAAATATGTACCTATATACACAGGGGCCACAAGGTCCCTTGAGGTGGTTCACAAGGTCTTTTTGTGTTGGGAGAGATTTAAAAGGAGGTAGGGTTCTTAGGATTTTTTTCCCGAGGTTGCCTACGACTATGTCTGCTAGGTCTAAACCTTGTGACAGGGACTGCAGTACTGCCACCCGCGAGTGCCGGATAACCAGTTAAGAGGTGGATAGTCCTCTTACTCTCCAACCCGGTGTCCGGGCCGGTTAACGACGAGCTTTCGCGAACCTCTGCGACATCATGTATACGGTCCGACATTACCGCGACATCAGACGGTGTTTTCGTCACTTTCTCTGAGAGGAACGTTACCAACGGTGCCAACGGGAAGACAAATAAGAGGCGAAACCGGAGAAAAAGAGGCGAGGGCGTCCTGTTCGGCAAACGTGGGTAGGACGAAATTTTGTTTACTTATTACTGAGATATATTAGTATTACATTGCTTAGTACACGTCCCTGCGCCAGTAATACCCCTTTTCTTGTGTTCTGTCGGCTAGTCCTCGGGCTGCGGCTTCGTTCTCCCTAGATCTAGCGTACTTCCACAAAGAAAAGGGGTATTATGGTTTCAGCGACGTGTAATCCGATAGGCGGAATTTAACTGTACGTAGGCGATTCTTTTTATCAGGCAACGAATGACCAAACTTGATTTGAATCGTGCCAGTCCTTGACGAAGCTATGCAAAAAACTTCCTCCAAAACTAATTGTCTAAACTTTTGTAACAACGAACAAATTTTCATCGTGTTAAGTAATACAGGTTTGGAACTTTTCATAGATTCTATAGGGCGGGATTACGTTTTCCTTGACGTGTGACTTATACACAGCGGCAACCCTACAGATACTAGACCTGGCAAC
>NW_011369951.1:7857542-7863551 GCF_000735185.1 Notothenia coriiceps
ATATATATATATATATATATAAAATAATATATGATGTATGCCAATAAGTTTTACACACTAGTCCTTGAACGTTTAAAACAGTGTAAGCTTAATGGATTTGACTGATTTTACACGGTGTGAGTTAAAGCTTTATAAATAACCCTGTTACCATGTCCCACAGCTGTCCATTTCCCTACCACTGCCCAGCCAACAGCTCTTCCATGAAATCCTGCGATGGCGGTTTCATGCCTGTCAACACCAGCGGCCTCAGAGGATCCAAAAACAGCTGCTGCACTGTGTGTGACGAGGGCACCTATCGTCAGTACCTCTCCCCCATCCAAAAATGCCTTCCATGTCCTGCAGGATACTTTTGTCCCTCTGGTACTTTACTCAACACCACAAATCCTCTAGAACTCAATTTATATGTACAGCATTTAATATTTCATGCCTAACTTCAAATAAACTGTGATTTTGTTTTTATAAATGTGTGGCTAAATCCAACAGGTACAGACAACTACAAGAGTAACCCTTGCCCTTTTGGGTATGTCTGTCCCACCGGATCCACACAACCAATACCCTGCCCTGCTGGCTCCTTTGGCAACCTCCCTCTTGCTAAAACAATGGGTAACTGTCAGCCATGTCCTGCTGGCACCTTCAACCACCTGCCTGCTCAGAAGGCCTGCTTTCCCTGTGGCAGCTCCTCCACCTCACCAGCAGGTTGGATACTATCAGATGTTTCCAGATATCTCAAAACACATTAAAAGCTTGTATCTGAACAAATATTATGTTTATTTATTTATTTATTTTTATGTTTTATTTTATGTTTTAAATGTAAGTTACAGTTTCAAAAGTGTTCTACTTAAACATATCTATTTTTGATAATATAGCAGTGCTGTGTCACACTTGTTTCCTCAGGTTCTTCTTCTTGTACCTGTATTGCTAAGAATCGAGCCTTCCAGCACTCTGATGGTTCATGTTTGTGCAGAACTGGTTTTATCTTCTACAATGAACTGGATTTCAAAAGCTCTACGTCTGACAGTGAGTTGGACTGCCAGCCTGAGGTCAGTAGCCTTAGTTACTCTTAATTAGTGTATCAAATGTACACAGTGGTTCATCTTTGGGCAAATTCAATAAATTGTGAATGGAGAAGTATAAATATGGAGATTTACAAGAAGCATTTGAGCAACCCCTAACTGGCTTGATGATTTTACTTTTTAATTCGATTTTTTCTGTACATTGTGAAATCAGTAAAAGACGAAATAGGGAAATACTCCAAGGTCTGTATGTTTTAAGTCGTTTTTCATGTCTTATTTCTGTGTGTGTGTGTGTTTTTGTGTGTTTGTGTGTGTTTCAGGCAAACAAGCGTTGTGCCACAGGTGAGGTACGTCTGGCAGACTCCAGAGAGTGTGTGTCACCTTCCCTCCACTCGTGTAATATCACCTGTGGACAACATGGAGGAAATCTGGATGTGGAGATGGGAATGTGAATATCACTTACACTTTTCAATTCAAATGTGTCTTATAAAAGTACAGCGCAAAGTCAAATACAATGTAAAAAAGGATAGATATAAGGAAAATTGATTTGTGATTAGATTTGTATCTCTAAGTAAACAGCCTCTTATGCTGTCTGTTTCTCTGTTTCTTGTCTTGTCTGCCTGATCCTGATGCCCCAGCTGCCAGTGTGAGCGATATGTGTCTGCTGAAGAGCTTTGCAACACTTCCTGCCTTTCCAGACTACCTCAGCTCTCTGCCCAATTCTCTCCAGATGGACACCTGCTGCTCAGCCTCAAAGAAAGAGACAAAATGGTCTGGGCCAGGGTAAGGAAGTGTGACAGGGCCATTGACAGACTGATTGGCCCAAATTCAAGATGATTGATTTCCTATTTACCTTTTAAGTAATACTTGAAAGGATTGTTGAAAGGATAGGGAGGATTTTCGGAATCTGCTACCACCAGGTAAAAATGAGCACAAAACTAGTATTAGTATTGCCGTGATGCATCCAAAAAAACCTTTCAGTCTGTAGGGGCTGGGTTGGACGGTAAACTGGCAGAAAGCTTGGCAAAGCTTTTATCAGGGTCTCAGCAGGAGACCTGGAAAATGTGTTGCAGCTGCACATTTGGCTATAACATTGCATAATGGCAAAGGAAAAGTGATAAATAATGAAAGTGTTCCTCCATCCAGAAAAATGCTTTTAGCAGTTCAACAAAATTGCTACTTGGGGTCATAAATTGAAGCTAGTTTCATCCTCCATGAATCTGCATATTTTTTGTGCACAGGCTTTAGTGGCTGTTTGGAGATATTTAGCCCCCCAAACTCGTTATCTGTGCAATATCATAACAAAAGTATTTCTCTCTAGTACAGGACATTTGACTACACTTGTATAAACACCACAACATTTTGTTTTAGATGTAACAACCATGTTACCATCATTTACATGTTTAACAATGGAAAAAAGCCTTTTAAATATGAATATTCCCAATTATTTAAAACAGATATCAAAGCATAAAAGAGCCACTTACTCCACTTTCTAGAGTAGATTTAATAATCAGAAATATGAAGAAAGTGTCACAGTTGTAATGTTTATGGGACCCAGTTTATTTCCTGTTGCACTGTATGTCACATAAGCTTAAAGATTAAGCTTGTTTTTGTTTACTTCCAGACTGTAATGAATGTTTTAGGACCAGATTTCCACGCAAACAATATTGGTAAAATCCATTTGGTCCAGTTCGACCCTGAAGGCGTGTTTGGTTGGATTCCTACACAAAGAGAGCTCATCAATCAGTTCCTGTCGGGTGACTGCTCTTAACTTGTCATGATGATTTAATGTTATTGTTCTGATGTATATTTAAAGGAAAAAAGTTGAATACGCAACTTTAGTGTCTAAACCCTGAGCATGTACCTTTACTCAGAACCAATAGAAGTCCTAAGTACAAGACCCAGACAAAGGAGGGAGACAAAAGATGATTATGATGCTGTCGTCTTTCCTCGTATCCCCAACCCCATCGCCTGTCTGTCCTCTGGTGACATGCTCATATTCCACCTCACCATCAACCACACTGGTACTGCATATTTTCTTTTCCTTCATTTTCTTTTTATTATGACAGTTTGATTTATTATAGTTCTAAACATAGTAATCTTGCTCTCACTGTCTTTATTACCCCAAGACCGCCGTCACAGCCACTTCCCAGTATATCCGAAAGACCACTTATTTAACAGTAACCCCAGCTGGGACTTTGGTGCTTTCAGGCATCTACAGATTCTCATGAAGCAGACAAACTTCAACTCTACAAGGTAGTGTGAAGCGTGAAGTATAGATTATTTGAGTTCCCATTTTGTGACATCTCCCCCCTTTATCTAAAACTTCTCCTTTTCCCCTCTTCTTGTCAGGTTTGCCCATGTGTTTTTGGAAACAGGGAAGTATGTGTTTGTTGACAGCGCTGTGCCAGAGTGGAGTTTGGTGGTGGTGGTCAGTGAGGAGGGGACAGAGTGTGACCCCCGGGCCTCCGTCTTCCAGCCCATGACCCCGGCACAGCTGGTCAAGCACGGGATTGTAAAACAACACAGACTGAACCTTCTACCTGACTGGGGAGTGATAACAGGTGTGTATCATACTGTTCCCTTATAATGTCTATTTATACATGTGCATGGTTGTAACAAGCTATTTTATTCTGCCACAATGCTAATACCTGTGTGTAGGGATCCTGAGTCTGCTGCTGGTTGTAGTTGTGGTTTTGACCACCACAGTTTTAGTTCTGCGACCTGGAAAAGCAAAACTTGTCTCCCAGTGGAGGGCTAAGCCGAAGTGGCGCAGCCTTGGGGAGCCCTTCTGTCCGGTGGATTGTGTTTGCAGTGGAGACAGGTTGGTTGGCTTTAAATCAATACTGATGGTTTGTGTCAGGAGACCGGTGCTGGGTATATAACTATCCATGTACTCTCTCTTTTTTCACGTCAACTTACATGTACCGGTAGTTATGTCAATTATGTAAAATGCAGTCAAATATAAATATGTGGCTTTTTTATTTGTGTTTCAGCATAGCAGTCCCAAGCCAAGGTGGTTACTTAGGTAGTAGGGGTATAGGAGTGGGAGCAGAGGCTGAGGAGCTGGCTGTTTCAAAAGGAGGTGAGCTTGTTATACTGCAGTACAGATTTCAAATCAAATATATATTAAGTAATTGGTAAGTTTAGATATTAGTAATAGTAAATGGTGATACAAATTCTAGTGATCAGTTTTTTTGCTCAGGTGCAGATTGTGGAAAATATTTGCAGAAAGGTCTAGAAATCTATAAGTAGAGTTGGCTTTAATGTTTCTCACTTATTGCATTATTCATGCAGCTTGATAGGGCGTTTAAACATCTATTGGCCCGAGTCATTATGAAACCATCACGCATGACTAGGTAGCAGTTAACAGCCTATTCCACCATTTGATTGATGATAAAAAAAATAATGGCCATTATCATTCTCTAATTGCTTGTGCTGTTATCTCTGGCTCTGAAGTACTTATCAACCATCACATGGAAGCATGCTGCATCCGGACGGTCTGTAAAGCTACAGACGCTTCTGAATTGTTATTGAGCTCAGTCAAACAAGCTTTTGATTTCATGGTGCAGCAATTAATCAGAATCAGAATCAGAAAACCTTTATTAGTCCCACAGAGGGGAAATTTGCTAATCTTTTACAAATCCTGTAACAGTTCTTAGGATTTAGCAGCCAGGTACATATTACACATGTATTCATGGCATATGTATATATTGCACATATAGCACATATAGCACATATAGCAAATAGTTTGATGGTAATTATCAGCAGCAAGTTACACAATTTACAAAATAATCAGAATCAGAATAAGTATCTCATTAGATCTTTGGGATGGGCTGATCAGACTTTCCGCCATATTTGAGCCCATTTCTAACTTGCATATTATTGACATCTACTCTTCCAATTTAGGAAGTGTGTCAGGGTTCTTCGATTTGGAAGAGTTAAATGTGAAGACTCTGTACGACAAACTAGAGGATCAGAACCTGCACATAGCCTCACAGCTGGCCCGGCACCGCAAAGACACGCAGGAGTTTTATAGAAACATTTGTCAACAGACTGAAACACTCAAGGTGAGTCTTTTATAGCAAAGGCATAACTTACTAAATTCAACACTTGTCCGTTAGATATGTTATATTTAGGACTTTTGGTTTTCTCAGGTTTCAGATTTTGTTTTACATTTTGTCTTTCAGAATGTCTTTGACAATATGGATCATAAAAAACGGAATCTTCTTAAGGAGCTTATAGTCCACAATGCAATGAGGGATAAACCATCAAACAGCATGGCAGGAGAGAGGGATACACAAGGTAAAGCTGAATGATGGTCATATCAGATTTCATCCAAGAATACTTTTTTCAAGAGCAATGGGCAGAAAAAAAAACAATTAAATTACTGGGTTGGCATTTGGGGAAGTACACTGAATTTCTTTCATGTCCAAAGTTAGAGGAGAAGATTTTATACCACCTACACTATTTGAGAAAAATATAAATATATGTCATGGTGCAGTGATTACTGAAACGGGGATAGCACTCAAATACATACTGTAAAAGAGGGAGAAATGTTGGCAGAGTCCAAAGAATGCATAGGGAATAGGAAACAGTGGGTGGTTGGGTTATGCAGATGAGGATGTGGGTGGAGAAGTCAGGCTGAGGGAATGAAGGAAGTGTGTGTGTGTGTGTGTGTGTGTGTGTGTGTGTGTGTGTGTGTGTGTGTGTGTGTGTGTGTGTGTAGCCATGTATTTGTGTCAGTGGAGCTTTGCTTTGCAGCTGAAGTTGATCTTTCGCTGTCTATAATTGGACAAAAGCGGACAGAGACACATCCTGAATGTGTGTGTGGCATCTCATGTTCTGTCAATCACACTGCTCGAAACACCCCGCACCCCTCAGCCACACACACAGACACACACACACACAGACACACACACACACAAACACCCCTCCAGCAGCTGGTGACAGCGGGATAGGAGAAGTGACACGGGGACGACCGCGGTCCAATCAT
>NW_011369951.1:7863583-7872089 GCF_000735185.1 Notothenia coriiceps
GCTACTTTTAAAGCAAGCAACAATGTTTTCAAATCTGTAATCAAAAAGCTCCTCAAAAACGCTATCGAAGCAGTTCCTGCCGTTGCTACGTTAGTTCAAACAGTAACAACGGACTATTTTTCTTAGCGGATGCATGTCAATTTAAGCGGGATAGCCTAATGTGCAGCGACTTGGTCATTATGGGGAAAAGAACACCTTCATGCCGATCTAGATCCCTCTGCTTCGCGTCGGCTCCTGATCGGCCTGTCTGTGTTCTTTTCCCCATAATGACCGCGTCCCTGCACATTATTCCTTACATATGATTATATAGAGTCATTATTCATTTGTTTTAAAGCAGGAGGTGCAAACGCTTGCCTCGGGGAGGGAGAAAAAGAGCCAAAGCGGAGAATAAACAGAAGGGCAACCGTGGCAACCATGCAAGGAGAGTCTTCTTTCACTGCTTTTGTGGCAGACTACAGCGCCACTTACAGGCCTGGCATATGTACTACAGCGTCTCCAGCGCTTTCGAGCAGCAATGGCCGGCCGTGGCCCAACCTCTCATTCTCCTGATAGGTGGAGAATTGACCAATAGCAGTAGCGCCACCGTCATGACGTCAGGACAGTGTTCAAATCTGGATCAGTCTGTATCAGATCCGTTGCAGCCCCTTTTTTTTTAGAGATTTGGGTATGGAGGAAAATAGAGAGGGTTGTGTTTTCTGACACTTGGTGAGTTCCCTGGAACACCGGGGACACATATTCATGTATAAAAGACGTACAAAAGTGCATTTTGCATGATAGGTCCCCTTTAAACCAAAAATACAATTAAAATCAGGTGAAACATCTGCTCTTAGGAAACCTATTTCCCCTTCTGAAATTATTTGAAATAGTTCTATTAGACAGTGTTTGCAGAAATGTGTTTCTTTCTAAAAAATCAATTGTTAACTATATATTGTTTTATTATATAAGCAGGTGATAAATAAAAGATAAATTACAGTTAATAAAAAATACATATCAAGACATCTGCTTGAAAAGGCATATTGTTACTAAATTTGTATTTGTATTACATTATAATTATGTTATTTAGATATTTATTATTACTACAGCTGCTTGTGTGTGGATGCACTCTCATGATCAAACAGTAGAGGGCGCTGTTTCTCACTATTTGTATTGCCAATTCCCCTTTACACACTGCTGCTGGATATGTAACAGACAATTACGTGCCAATATGTATTTATTAGTTTATTAATTAGCACATAAAGTAAAAAGTAAAGTAAATAAAGCTGTCTGGTAAATGTAGATGAGTACATTTGCTTGGAAAAAAGTATAGAAGAGGAGGGAAAAGTAGCAGAAAATGGAACTACTTAAAGGTCCCATGTCATGCTTTTCCGGTTATTACCCGTCCCCTTGTGTGTTATGAAGGGGCGAGTAAAACTCTGACACAGAAAAGACCTGTGTATGCTGCCCCAAAACCCCTCGTCAGAAATTTCTCTTTTTCTTCCTGGGTATGGTGACCGGACCATACCCAAATGGACCAATCCGTGGAGCTCGCCACACACACGCACACACACGCACGCACACGCACACGCACACACACACACACTCTCTCTCAGCGGCGAAACTGTGACGCGCTGGGGGGGGGGTGCTAGTGGAGCCTCGCAGCGGTGAAACTGTGGCGTGCTTACACTGTAGGTGCGCCGCGTTTGGTGGTGCGGGTGCTAGTGGAGTCTCGCAGATGGGGTTTCTGCAGTCCCCTCAGCACCCCCCCTTCCCGCGTCCATGGTGCTCAGGCTGAGTTCAGGCTGCGTTTCGCGATGTCTCGCTGTCTCGCAGATCCCACGCAGCTACCAGGAAACCACACCAGTAAGCCAGCTCACACTGTCCCCTCCTCACAGCAGCGAGCCGCGCAACGTCCCGCGAACACGGCAGCACCCCAGCACCCCACGCAGCATTCTCATCAGCTTGTCATTACTGGTGTCATTTCCAACAAGGCGTTTAGGGCAGAGTGAATACACATACTATACAGAGATGCTGTATGAGAAACAAATGTGAGGAGAAACAAATGTGAGATTGGGACATTGCACAATATATATCTATTTTAGTAGACCTCAACAATGGAATTATGATCAGTAGAAATGGCCATGACATGGGACCTTTAAGTGTTTTAAAATTGTACTTAAATAGCCTTGAGTAAAAGTACTTTCCACCTCTGCAGCTCAGTGAACATCCTGGACTTGTAGCTCTGTGGAGATTTCCTCACTTTAAATCCTTGCACTCATTTTCCAAAAAGCATCGCAGTTTTTTATTTATATATTCTAATTTTTTTGTGGAGGCATTTCCTGTCTCACCCTCCTGTGCTGCTGCCCGGGATGATGACACACTTTTGGGGCTGCAGAGAGCTGACAGAAACACGGAGAGGTAGCACGGAATAAAAGCAGGTCGTGAGAGCTAGAGGAGGAAAAGCTACCAATGCAGGATCTGTGCACATAGGAGGACATGTAAAGATGTCTGCAGGGTTATAAGAGGACGAGGAGAGGGGGGAGGGGGGGAGGATGCTCGCACGCTTCCCCGTTCAGTGTGCACCATCGTCCGGGTAATTCTCCTCCGGAATCACCGAGAGTTTAACGGAGCTATTCTGAGGAGGTGGGCCAAGTCCCGAGAGAGAGAGAGAGAGAGAGAGAGAGAGAGAGAGAGAGAGAGAGAGAGAGAGAGAGAGAGAGAGACCCTCAGTCTGGTGTTTTGCTGTCAGTGATGTGCAGACTCGTTCAGCAGCGGATCAAAGGACTCTCTGGTTCTACATGTGTGCAGGTAAGCAGCTCTTCTCTTACTATTGCATATCTACAATCTGTCTGTGATTGAAGATACTGCTGCATGCATGCATCAGGATGTAGGTGTCATTCACACTGGGGACATGTCCTCAACACTTTTTTTTGGGAAGGCTTTTAAGATTTGGTCTGTTTTCAAAGTGTCATTTGGGAGAGAAATAGCTTGTCGTTATGAAATGACCCAAAATCCTGCATGCACTGATAACTTGACAGCATTTCTTCCCTTTAAATTGCCTGAAATTGTATGCATGCATCAGGACAAGGGTGTCATTTGGGTCATGTCCTCAACTATTTTTTTTTAAATGTGTTTGATGATTTTGTCTCTATTACTTGAACGGTTTATTTGCACAATAAGAAAAACCTTAAAATGCAAAAACATGTAAAGAATGAACGCGTTCTCCTAAGCCAAAATAATAGCTTACAAGAAAAATCCTGCGTGCATTGATGAGTAACTTTAAACACGTTATGACATAATTTCTTTATCTACTCTGACCTCAACCCTAACCATCATTGTATTCTCTAAACGCATATGTTGAATGCCATTTCATATATTACAACCCCCTGTCCCCTACTTTCTCCCAAAAAATGACGCTTTTGCACCAGGTTACTTTTTCTAAAATTGTCCGTTGCCTTGTCCACTTTAATTTGTATTGTAATTAAAGTACAATTACTGGTATAAAACACATCTAAGTATTCAAAAGGGCCTTAAACATATAATAAATTAAATATATGGATAGTTAAAGTAAACCGCAAGCTGGATTTATTTTTTAATAACAGCGAAATTACTGGTATAAAACACATAAAAGGTTCTCAAAAGTACCTTAAATAAAGTGTAAATGATGTGCATTATATCCCTTTGTTCGCATATAACTCATGATAATGGTTCTGGGAGGTTATGGTAGTTCTTTGGCCATTTCAGAGTGAGTTTGTGCTGCTATTATCCTCAGTGAACTATTTTTACCTCCCACAACGCTATTATGTAATATGTCCAGTAGGTGCACTAACGGGAGATTAATACAAATGAAACTGGAAGTCAAACTAATACAGTAACTCAAGTACTTTATGGATGTATAAATACTTCCATGTGTTGCTTCTTTACTCCACTAATGAGGAATATATGATATCAGTGTGAAAGGAAAACCTGAACTGATATTTTAAGAACATTATGACCACTATATTTGTGCATGTCAACTTGAAAAGCGTTTAAAAATGAAAGCCTTTTATTGGTAATTGAGATTCCCGCCCTACCACTTTTTCTTGAATAAAATAATACAATAAGCTAATTAAATGAAAATAACAGATATATAGTGACTCAAAGGGAATGCATTTTCTCAAAGGGAATGCATTTTTAAAGAAATCCTCCAAAACATTATGGTACATTTACCAGTTCAACACAAGGATGGGTCAAACGCAGAATGTAAATGTCCCCTTTGTGGGACTATTAAGGGTGTATTAGATAGATAGATAGATAGATAGAGAGAGAGAGAGAGAGAGAGAGAGAGAGAGAGAGAGAGAGAGAGAGAGAGAGATGTAGGTAGAGAGATAGAGAGAAAGAGAGAGGTAGGTAGGTAGGTAGAGAGAGAGAGAGAGGTAGGTAGAGAGACAGAGAGAGAGGTAGGTAGAGAGAGAGAGAGAGAGAGAGAGAGAGAGAGAGAGGTAGGAGAGAGAGAGAGAGAGACAGGTAGGCAGGCAGGCAGGCAGGCAGGCAGGCAGGCAGGCAGGCAGGCAGGCATGGAAAAGATACATGTGGAAATACAACTTTCCAGTAACAAATATAATGCAGGATATTATTGTGCAATAAATTGATTATCCAATATTAAATTGAATATAAATGTGGGAGTTTAAATCCAGTTATTAAGAGACGCTATGGAGCAGAGAGTTCTCTTACAGTAGAGGAAATTAAAAGTAAATGTACTACAGCACACACTGCAGGTCTCTGTGGGGCTTCAGTGGTTTTTGGATCATGTTTCCCTTCCTCTCCGCTCTCCTCCCACTCACTGTAACTCTGTTGTTTCAGCAGTGAAGAACAGAGCCGTACAGAAACAGAAACAGAGCAGAGACAAACGCTTTCATACTTCATCACTCAGAGCAGCGTGCATGTGTGAGGAGTTACATAAAAGCTGTTATAAAAGAGGGGGAATCCAAAAAGGTGTGTGTGACGTAGAGTGCAATACTGTAAGTCCAAAATGCACTGTCTATTCGCACATATATCCAAAAATGCATATCATATTATAGAATTAAGTTGTATTCTACTCACCAGTATTTATTTGTACATAGTTGTTTCTTGTTTTGTTTTATATGTACATATTTATCTTATTCCTACAACATACTAGACCAGGGGTGGGCAAACTTTTTGGCTCGGGGGCCACTATGAGTTTTAAAATGTAACAGACGGGCGGGGCCAATATTTAGCTGTCCACTCCTCAGTAAACACACGGCACTCATTGTCGACTTTTTCTTTTCTTTGGTCCACTCATTGTTACAGATGGAGGTTCAAAGGTGAATTAGGTTCAAAGGTGGATTAGGTTCAAAGGTGGATTAGGTTTAAAGGTGAGTTATTGCGTCATTGCGTCATGACGTAACCGTTTACGTGCCTTCTTATGGTAGGTAGAGAGAGAGAGAGAGAGAGAGAGAGGTAGGTAGGTAGGTAGAGAGAGAGGTAGGTAGGTAGGTAGAGAGAGAGAGGTAGGTAGGTAGAGAGAGAGAGAGAGGTAGGTAGAGAGAGAGAGAGAGAGAGAGAGAGAGAGAGAGAATATACATGTGGAAATACAACTTTCCAGTAACAAATATAATACAGGATATTATTGGCAAGAAATCTCCGCAACACCGCTCACAACAACATCAATAGAGGACTGTAAGCGTGACATATTTGGTTCTTAGATCTTGTCGGGTTGCCGACTCCAGCAAAGGTCATTTGTGTCTAGAGTGCGCCATCTAGTGGGATCAACTGAAATGCCGGGTATTGCAGGAAAAAGGCAAAATGATTGCGGTCTTTACTATAATTTGGACAATTTTGTACAAATATTCGGCGGGCCGGATTAAAAAGCCCAACGGGCCGTATATGACCCGCGGGCCTTAGTTTGCCCATGCCTGTACTAGACTCATTTTGGTTTTTTTCTGGACTATATTATGTCTTATATTATGTATGTTGCATTATTGAAGTAGCTTTAAACGTCAGATTTTAATGGCCAGATTTTCCTTTCAATCCTTCTGTCGCCATTGAAATCATTTAGATGGAAGTTTAACAAAATGTGGATTAATTATATAATGTCGATATATTACTTTGCAGTCGCTTAATTTCTTGTGTGGGCAAATACAACAAGTGGAAGAAGTGACGGCAACAAACATTTGGGTACTGTTAGTTTTGGTAGTTTTAACCCTGTCATTTCTCAAATAAACATGAATGTTGCTTCCTCCCTGCTTAAAATATTCAATGCAAACAGAACAGTATTAGTTTACCCACGACAAGGGCTTTTTGCAGCGTTAACCTTCATGGCTGGTTGCAGAAAGAGAGCTTAGAACACACATGGAAGAGCTTTGATTTCCTCTGGGGAGCATTAACACTGCACTGCTTCCTGATGCTGTGAGGCTCTCAAACCACCACTGAAGAAGAATTAAAACAAGAAATACTGCTTTTAAAAAGGCCTGTTGTGCTTTTTTACCTGTAGTGTGTTATATAGATACTGATATACACCTGAACATCAGCAGGAGAGGACTCTTTAAAGTAGAGACACTACATACTGATATACACCTGAACATCAGCAGGAGAGAACTCTTTAAAGTAGAGACACTACATACTGACACTACATAATAGGACCTCTTTAAAAGTATAACTCCGGATTCAGTGAAGTTCAGGACATATCACAGAAAGTGGGATTTCCCCTTTACAAACCCAAGAAAAAAAGTGTCCAAAGGGAGGAACAAGAGTCAACCAGCGAAGGAATGAATAGCAAAACACTTGAATTTTGAAAAGGAATTGAGCAGCAGCTTGCAGCGCCAACACAAACTCTAAAGAAGACGTGTGAAGGGGTCATTCATCGATGTGTAATGCGTTTACGGGCGTATGGAAGGAAGCAGCCCTCATTCATTAATATTTACGACTAAGAGGGAGAAACGACTAAAACAAACCCACACGTATAGCAATTATTCCCTGCTCCACCTCTGGAAGGAACTCTTTTCCACATCAGTATTAATGAGAGTGTTAGACGGGGGTCACGCTGGCAGTGAAATTGAAGGATGGATCGGTGCAGCGGGGGGTCAGGGTGACGGATTAATACCACTATGTGCTTCCACACACAAACACAAATAACCCATTATTCTCCACAGTCGTTGCGCACTTCCTCCCCGACGATATATATCCGTGGATTTATGAGTGGGCCTTGAGAACATGGAGCTGATTGTGTTTTTATTGAGCCCGGACATAATGGCAGCTTTGGTTAGCAGGAGGGAGCAATTTCCAAACAATAGCACAGTGAAGCTCTGGATCAGAATCACTGTGAGGAGAGCCAAGACAAATAAACCCAATCTCATTCATGTGTGCATTCTTAGACTTTGAGCAGGTTATACACACACACACACACACACACACACACACACACACACACACACACACACACACACACACACACACACACACCCTCTGCTTGTCTTTGGGTCAAATGTAACCCGTCTTGGTTATTTCATCTAATCGTCAAAACAATCACATGTTATTACATAATATATCACTATTTGTGTTGAATGATGGGAGTGTTGCATTTATAGATTATCAAAATAGACTCGTGGCTAAACTTTGACACATACCAGGGATATTTCTGATTAAAAAAAAATGTAAAAAATATGCCTTTTATAAAGTCAAAAAGTGTAATTGTATGTGTAAATTAGGTTGATCTACTAGTTGGATAAAAAGGTGTAACCAGGATTTGGGTTATGATATATACTACATGCTTTATACACAGTCAAACCAGGACAAAAGTTGCACAGCGGAGAGAAAAACAACACAAAGTTGAAAGGAATCCATAAAAAAAGCAATCAGGAGAAACACTGAGACAGAATTGATTGGGAACCGAGAATCAATAAAACTCTCAGGTTTTTAACCATAACCCTCAGCTTACCTGCTTGGCATGCAGATCTGCCTTGGAGGGCAGGAGAGGGCTGGCAGCGGGGGAGACGGGGGCGCTGCGACTCCCCCCTGACAACATCGAACGCACAGATGACAGCCACTTCATGATGGGATTCCACCCTGAAGTGCCCCAGAAAAAGTGTCCCAACGGGGGGTGAAAAATAGTCAAACAGAGCCCGGAGGTGGAGGGTACGTCCAGGGTGAAATGTGTTCTTTCTAGGAAGAGGCGAGGTGTGCTGCCGCCTCACAACACACACACACACACACACACACACACACACACACACACACACACACACACACACACACACACACACACACACATACGTATCCTGTACATACAGTGACACAGATCTGAGTGTGTACAGTGTATACAAACACACACTAATCCCACCAACATGGATACATGCACACACTCCTTCCCCCATCTCTCTTTCACCAGCTGTCACTTTCCCCCCTGTTCGCCAGCCATTCTACTTTGACTGGCATTATTCTCCCCCAACACACACACACACACACACACACACACACACACACACACACACACACACACACACACACACACACACACACACACACACACACA
>NW_011369951.1:7872126-7874387 GCF_000735185.1 Notothenia coriiceps
GGTGCTAATAGTCAACGAGGATACAAGATAAAGATATGAGACGTACTTCATTGATCCCAATTTGGGAAATGTTTACGATGTAGCAGCATATCAAAGATAGATTCAATTTGAACAATATCTTAATTTCTGAAGTTTCTAATGCCTAATTTTCTTTAAGTGTCATACAGTATGTCTGGAAGCCCAGGATAGATAACAGGGTATATGCAGGAATCCTGAAGTCAATGGAAAACCTTTTAAGACCTTTTTTAAGACCCTTTCCATACATTTTAAGACCTCATCTCCACTTGGAGTTCTAACCGGTTACCTTGGCGACACACTTCACCTCACATTGACTATATACAGTATTGATTGTCCTTCCTCCTTGTCTTCCAACCATTTGGACACAAACTTGCATTTCCCCATAACGATGTTGCTTAGCAACCGGCGTAAACGGACCTTCGCGCTGTCAAGCAGTGAGCATGAGATGTCCTGTTCAGATGACGTCAAACCCAACGGGATGCCATAAATAAACTACACAGAATCACACTACACACCTACGCAATGATTACATTCAGGCAGACTGTAGAATACAACCTCTCTAGACAATTTATATACTTATTGAAAACAAGATACAAAATGTAATACCTTGGAAAATGCCCTTTAATACTTTTTAATAGCCTTCATTTTCGCTAAATAGATTTATCAACTTTTAATACTTTTTAAGACCCCGCGGACACCCTGGATAAACATACAATTAAACACTGTTTTCAGAGGACTTTTATTACCACGAATGAGTCTTTATTTGAAGAGTGTGTCATTCATTTGTGACGAATTGTTTGATTGTTAGTTTCGTGTTTGGCTTGATGAGTGTTTTTGGGTGATCTGCACATCCTGACCTCCAGCTTAAGCAAACTTCATGTCTTCCTATATTGACTTGTATAACCACATTTGACCACAATGCATTTAAATAAGGAGACATATTTTCTATATTGTCATAATATTCCCACCTTCAAAGAGATAACAAATATGCTGATGCATGTATTTTCGAAGCGTTGACGCCAGGAAGAATAGCCAATATAGTGCCAATGGAAATGCTGATGGAAAAATAAGGAGAAAAGTTTGGGGTGAAATAAATAAAAAAGTGTTTTGCTGACAAATAAATTGGTTTCCTGAGTAAAAAATAGTGTTTTTGGGCCCACAAATACACAACAGAGGCACATTTCATCTCTCTTTATGCTTTCTGGTTCACAAATATATGGAATACGATTTTCTGTTTATTTAAATACTGGAATTAAGTATAGTAGGTTTAGCCACGAGCAGCCAGTCTCTTTCTCTCTCTTTGACCACATTTGATCCTCAATGCATTAACAGTGGGGACATATGTTCTATTCTAATGCCCTTCTCCTCTGCAAAGGAGATAACAACATGCTGATGCAAGTTACAAAATGTTTGGCCTCATTTATGCCACGATTTCAGATTTTTAAGGTACTGCCATTATCTATAATCCTAAATGTCTCCAATCCTAAATGCACCAAAGTGACAGATAATCACAAATCATCTGTCAGCCTTAGTTATGCAACAACTCTCCTCTTGTTCTTATATCTTGTTTTATCCACGGAACAGACGCTCGCTGTATAAATAGACTTTTAAAAGACAGCGGGTGAACATTAGATCCGCTTTAGTCGAGACAAAGTGATGAGTCAGACAAATTAGACATGGATTTCTGCCGAAAGAGGAAAGGTACATCGAAGGTGTTGTCAAGTAGAACGCTCACCGTGTTTATTTTTATGCTTCTTTCTTCAGACAGCACAGCAGACATCATGGTGAAACAGGGGCCGTTCAACCTGGACGACCCCAAGGATTACAGCTTGGATGTGAGGATCAGTGACGGAGGAAGCCCCCTGCAGGCCAGCACCACCAAACTGGCAATAAAGGTCTAAAAAATTCAAAGGCATCTCATTCGATGTTCAATGCATGTGATGACGTGTGAATGTAAACGCGCTTTGAGGGGTTGTAAAGACTGGAAAACAGCTCAATTCAGACCATTTGCCTTTTTCCAGCAATCTCTTATTTTTGTCACAATGTCTTCTTAAGATGTACACACACTGCTTGAATAAATGCATTTGAACAGAGATAGCAAAAGTATACACATCTTTTACTCAAGTAGAAGTACAGATACTCGTGTTTAAAAATACTCTGGTGAAAGTAGAAGTACTGACTAAACTTCTTTACTCAAGTCAAAGTAAAGAGGCTTTGAAATGTACTTCAGTAAAAAGTACCCA
>NW_011369951.1:7874446-7878930 GCF_000735185.1 Notothenia coriiceps
AAACTGTGAAGTCCACTGAGACAAATGTAACATTTGTGATATTGGGCTATATAAATAAACATTGATTGATTGATTTCTCTCTTGCCGGTTATACCACAAGGTGAGTTCCTTTTTACTTCCTGCTTCTTCACACACATGCTCTCCAGTACAGGTTAGCTCTGAGTGTTAGATATGCTAATGTAAACACCGACCATATTACGTCCAAAACAGTCGGGCATTGTTTCTGATAGCAACTTTCTGATAGGGCCGTGGGTCCACATTTCAGATATTACGTCATATCGGACGCAAATCTGGATCAGCTCCGTTGTTCCCCCGTTTTTAGAGATTTGGGTACGGAGGAAAAGAGAGAGGGTTTTATTTTCTGACGCTGCGTGAGTTCCCCGACACACCGGGGAAACATATTTATGTATAAAAGACATCAAAAAGTGCATTTTGCATAATAGGTCCCCTTTAAATGATAAATGATAAATGATGAGTGTTGTGTGGATATTTTGGGAGCATGGGTCCCCTTTAACTAACGTGCATTTAAAAAAAAAAGAGGAATGGTTTCGGCGAAAACTAAAAGGTACCATGGGGTCGGATTAGAATTTTCCAAAGGGGGATTTGTTTAGCATGAAACACTTGAAATAACTAAAGGACAAGTTAAACTAGAAAGTAAGAAGAAAGTGAGTTCATAGAAAACAATTTCTGCTAAAAAGTGAGCAATGATTGAGAGTCAGAGCTAAACATTTCAGATGTATCTCACCCTGTAACTTTTGATTAATGTACCTTTGCTTTTAAATGCCATTTTATAATATGTTTCTTAATGCTCTTAATGTCTTGTGTTGAAATGTGCTATATAAATAAACGTTGCTTTCAATGAAAATACTAGTAAAAAAAAAAAGCCACAAAGCAAGATATAAGGAAAACCCACTCAACACAAACAAGTGTTCTGGTGCTACATTACATTACATGTCACATGCTCAATACTGTGGACAATCCCCACAGGAGCACTTTGGGGTGAAGTGTCTCAGGGACACAACGACATGCTGACTGCAGTGGGGTTTGAACCTGATCCCAACACCAAGGCTCTATCCACTGCGCCACACGCCTCCAATGTGGCGCTAATTTGAGATGTGTTAAATACCAGTGTTAATGCTGTCTTTTGATTATGTACAGTATTTCCAATTTTCACTCTTGTCACATCTTTAGCAACTCAGTTTAAAAGCAAGTTGAGATATAAGAGATATGAAGGAGGAGAGGGAAACAGGAAGAGGAGGAGGAGGAAGAGGAGGAGAGGATGTGATTTACCCGAAGGTTGAGAGTTGAGAGGGTGGAGATCCTCTCACATGTCTTTATCCCTGAAGCTCTCAGCCTCCAGCCTGAGGGGAGGAATCATATCTGGGTTAGACGGAGGCCATAAAGCAGATCACACAGATATGAAACAGTGACAGTGAACACAGCGTTAGAGCAGAGATGTATCCGTGTACAGTCCTGAGTTGACATGTTGTTTATTCCTTTGGTTTATAGTTCCTTACGTTCTGTGTGGTCTTTCAGTGGTTCGGTTTTAACGTGAATGCATTTAGTTAACCTCACGATTAGTCCATTTGCATTGATTTCATTATGTTTGATCGGTACAATAAGAAAAGACGAAACAAGATGTTAAATGCAGGTTTTAAATGCGTCTGTTTAAATGTGTCTTCAATGATACCGTTTTTTTACCTTTCAACATGTAATTTTGTTGTGTTCCTTTTTATTCTACGTTTATAAAGTTCAACATAAAAGCCACAAAATGATACAGCATTAGAATAAAGTATACACAGCGTTAAAGCACAGAGATGCATATGTGCTGAGTCCTGAGTTGTTGTTTACTTCATTTGATTCTGTGTCCACTTGGAGTTCTAACCGGTTACATTGGCGACACACTTCACCTCACATTGACAAATAATGAAATTATTCTTAATGCTTGCTCCCAAATCCCCCAATGAGGTCATAACGATGTGACTATTCTCTTCGTATTTTACACTCATCTTAATGTATACTGTACCTATGATGCTGTGAGAGAAGGAAGTGTTGAGATGGAGAGCTAAACCGTGGCAATGCTTAGAATCATTTGTATATGAAGTCAGCATTTCTCTCCTAACAGGGTCTATGCAGGAATCCTGAAGTCACATGTAAAACCGTTTAAGACCCTTTCCATACATTTTAAGACCTCATTGCCACTTGGAGTTCTAACCGGTTACCTTGGCGACACACTTTATTTTTATATATTATATACATTGACTATACAGTTAGGGCTGCTCAATTAATCGTATTCTAATCGCAATTACGATTATGGCTTGCAACGATAACGAAAACAACGCAATCGATTATTTTTGTATTATTATTATTAATTTTTTTTTTTTTTTTTTTATTAATTTTTTTTTTTTATTGGTTTTTCAGTTGAGTTATACTTAAAGTTCAGGGTAATCAACTAAAAACATACTGTTCACATTTTTTTTTCCTCCAATAAATTGATGTTTTCAAAGTAAATGGATAATCGTTTTTAATAATCGTGATATCAATTATTGACCCAAATAATCTAGCAGCCCTATATTCAGTATTGATTGTCCTTCCTCCTTATCTTCCAACCATTTGGACGCAGACTTGCATTTCCCCATAACGATGTTGTTTAACAACCGGCGTAAACGGACCTTCGCGCGCTATCAAGCAGTGAGCGTGCGATGTCCTGTTCAGATGACGTCAAATCCAACGGGATGCCATAAATAAACTACACAGAATCACACTACACACCTACGCAATGATTACATTCAGACAGACTGTAGAATACAACCTCTTTGGACCATTTATATACTTATTGAAAACAAGCTACAAAATGTAATACCTTGGAAAATGCCGTTTAATACTGTTTAATAGCCTTCATTTTCTCTAAATTGATTTATCAACATGCTTTAAACACAGCGTTAAAGCATGGGGTCTGGAGTTTTGAGATGTTTGTTTATAAGAATACAGCACAAGTGTGTCATTATACAATTTTCATTAGGTTTGACAGCACTGATACAATAACACACCCTTTTTAAAGAGTCCCGTTTGCTCTTCCCTCCCTGTAGTGTGTTCTATAGGTTTTAGTGCATGTAAATGGTCTTCAAAAGGCTAAAATCCTGTGTNTTACATTCAGACAGACTGTAGAATACAACCTCTTTGGACCATTTATATACTTATTGAAAACAAGATACAAAATGTAATACCTTGGAAAATGCCCTTTAATACTTTTTAATAGCCTTCATTTTCGCTAAATTGATTTATCAACTTTTAATACTTTTTAAGACCCCGCGGACACCCTGATTCAGTTTAATATTTAATATTCCATCCCTCACATACTTATGTATATATAATAACTTGCTTTATATTTTGTTTTGTTATTGATAATTTGTAAATTCAACATGTATATTTTCTACTTTGTGGTTTATTTCTAGTCTTTTACATTTGTATTGTACAATGCCATGTCTTTGATGCTGCTGCAACACAAACATTTCCCAAATTGGGATCAATAAAGTACATCTTATCTTATCTTAGTTCCTATAGAGCTGTCTTACACATTTCCCCTAACATGTAACAAGATCTTAGGGTGTGTAACTGTCAGTGCTACCATTCAAATCACACCCTTCCACATGCAGAACATGTTCCTGAACACTTCAAAGACTCCACGTGTAATAGAGACTTTGGATGCTGTTATCAGTTCATTACCTTGCCATCTGTCCCAGTGGGCAACAATACAAGATGTCACAGTCGTCACCTCATGGTGTGTGCAGTGATCAGGACCCGGTCCAGAGTTTAGACTTTCCTTCTGCCTGAAGGAGAGAAGAGGGAGAGAACACAACAGCGTATTTAACATGTTAGCAGGTGAACAAACTAATGTAGAAAAGCTGAAACATCTGAACACCTTATTGACAACAATATATGTACATGTTTTTTCTCAGTCGCTCAAGGATTTGCTGATTTTCTCTGTCTAATGTGACGGTTATATTTTAAATGTAGTACAAGGAATTTGGAGGTGTCACCTTTGGCCATTTTCACTGTTAGTATCTAACCCTTTTATAGCACAACATAAAAAACACATTACAGGTATTTTAGAAAACCAAAGGGGAGATAAATCAACAACAAAAACACACAAACATTGATGGTACAGTCTTTGAGTTAGTTGTGTTTCTATTCACGCTTTTTACTTTACTCTAGTTACTATAGCTTTAAAATACTATTTAAAAAGGTCCCATGTCATGCTTTTCTGGTTATTACCCGTCCCCTTGTGTGTTATGAAGGTTTTTCTGCATGTAAACGGTCTGCAGAGTCACAAACCCTCAAAGTACACCCTGTAGCGAGTAAAACTCTAACACAGAGAAGACCTGTCTATGCTGCCCCAGAACGCCTCGTTGGAGATTTCTCTTTTTCCATTGTTTTCTTCCTGGGTTCTGTGACGTGTGAACACCCAAATCAACAACAAATGA
>NW_011369951.1:7878965-7901465 GCF_000735185.1 Notothenia coriiceps
CACAAGGAGAACACACTACGAAAGTAAAACACAAGAATATAACATAAGCCAGCCTTGTCTACTTATTAAGGAAAAGTGGGAGGTTCTTTTTAATGAACATTAGCTTCTCTGCTTTATCAGCCATAAGTCTGTTCCTCTTCTCATCAAGCACATGAGAGGCAGCGCTGAACAGTCTCTCGCTGTCAGTGCTTGTGATTTGATCTTACTCCGCATATTTGTCCGGGTGTTTTGATTTCAAGTGGTGGAGTAATCCTGAAGTGGTGAAAGTCTTTGCAGTTACACCCCCTCGAGAAATGTCAGCTGAACACGTTTTACAAATCGCAATCCGCGCCTCTTTCTCTGATATTTTTAAATATCTCCAAGCGGCAGACATGTTGGCTGTGAGCCAGCCGCGAGCATGGTCGCGCGCCGTGCTTGTCGCCGCGTTTTGATTACGTCATCACAACAACACGTTAGCTTACCAACGTAACCCTGTTCTCTGACATTCGGTGATATTTTTTCGGTGCTAGAACCCTTTCGGCCGAAAGCCGAAAGGGCCTTTTTAACCATTTTCGGCCGATAATTTTCGGCGGCCGAATATTCGGTGCATCCCTACTTAAATTTGATGGTGTGAACTTAATCATGAGTATCAATCAGAAGTGATGGTTACTCTGGGTGAAGACATAGGCCCAATTCCAATTCACACCCTACACACTACCCCTCCGTTTGCGCTTTCACGCAGAGGGTCCACCACATTAAGTGCTGTTCCAAACCAACGAGTGTGGAGCAGTGTGGAGGGGGAGTGGGTTATCAAGCCCTCAAACAGCGAGTCTGCATCGGTGCTGACTTCACCTGCTGCCCTGCCTGACCGGACTCAATTAAAGATGTTTGGAATTTTCTTTTTTTAATTCATTTTAATTTTTTGACCAAGAGATGCTGATTTGAAACCGTTGTTACATACAGTTACGGCATTTTTTGTTTCTGCCGGAGAGAGGGGAGTTCGTCCCAAAGCTTGCTGCTGTATTTATTCCCTCCATCTGACAGGAGAGAGCCTCGTTGAGCTGCGAGTGTGTGATTTGGAATTGGGCCATACTCACCACTGTGGTTCCTGGACCTGTCACTGAGTCTCTCAGTGGTGTAAGATGTCCACTTGAGGGAGGCAGAGCTGCAGTACGGCTTTTGATGCATTTGGTCTGTTAGTAACATAATGGCTTGTAGACTCTGGTCTACATTGAATTGTAGATAAACTGTCTTTTAATTCAACCTTTAAGTCACCCCTTTTGTTAGCTATTTAAAGGTCACCTATTATGCAAAATGTACTTTTTCATGTCTTTTAAACATCAACATTTGTCCCCTCTGTGTACATTCTGAAAGTTTCAGGAAAAAAGATTCTCTCTCTTTTTGTCCTGATTCATTTATATAAAAACCTGTCTGAAAATGAGCTGATCAGATTTTGATCACTTAATGATGTCATAATGTTTTTATGGCTTGTGTAACCATTAGCCAATAACCAATCAAGGTAACAAGCCCCCCCCCACACACCTTATCACCTGAATCTCCTCCTAGAGCACCATTGTGTTATTTTTAACCAAATATCTCTCAGAGGGGCGTCTGGAGTGGCTCCTTATTTTTCATCTAAAGTCACAGACAGAGAATCAGCACTTTTGAAACAGGGCTGAAACAGAGGGGATTATGGGATGCTACAATGATCCGTTTGGTTTGGAGCCAAACACTTCAGAGACATGTTTTGTATATATCTGAGACCTATAATATATTGATGAAAAACAGTATAATAGGGGACCTTTAAAATCTTGCCACCCCCTCTCCTTCCAATAAATACTATTCCAATATCAATCCAACACTATCCCCTCACAATTCAAAATGTCTGCTACACAATTACATGTATTTAAGTTTTAACTATAGCAATATGTACATGCTATAAAGGGTCCATCATCGTATGCATCTTAAAAAATAACCTAATGTAAATTTTACTGATTTAATAAATGAAATGTCACACAGGGAACCCTTAGCCAATAACATCCCAGACTCCAGACTGTGCTCTCTGAGGTGTCAGTAGCCAGTGTCCTGCCAAAGAAAAGGCAACCCATCTGTCAAGAGTAAACAATATTTTGCAAGGAGATCGGGACTATGAGCTCAGATTTAAATACAGACTTGAGGTATGTTTTGAGCAGATAGTGTGTTCCTTTCATTCTTCACAAGGAGGTTTAGTTTTTCTAAAGAATAAAAATGGAAAAAGCAATTAGAAAGAAGATTTGTCAAAACTGAGTCAGAGTTTAATTTTGTGTGAAGGGGAATACAAACACAATGATTATAAAAACTCTGCGGATGGTGTAGTTCAAAGACAGATCTGAAAATCAGGTCTGAATCATACACCTGTTAAACTTTTGTAAAGCATATACGGTTCATTTTTTGCTGTTTATTTATATATATTTTTATTTTTGAGGCCCTGGAGGGTTTTGGTCAATACAAACTCTATTGTATTGTATTAAGCTATTTTAGGAGTATTGAATTACATTTCAATGCTAGGTATTTTTCAAAATCTGCAATTGTATACCTCTGTTTTTGAGAAGAGAATAAATCACAACTGCACTGTGAAGGAAGATACAGAATATATTTCTTTACACAAAAACTTTGAAAAAAAACATTAGACCTTGTGTTGTGTTCGGCTGCAACTATGGATTATCGGTTGGTCTAAAAAAATGTGAGATAAATATCACTCCCAATATTTTACATGCCAAGGTGATATGTTGACATTTCTTGTTTTGTCAGTTCAAACTCAAAGCTATTCATTTTAATAAGATGTACATCTTAAAACACTTTTTCTGCCAGTTTTACATGAAAAATCATCGATTAATCAAATTTTCCGAATCCTTTTTTGTATGTTGAATGGCTATGGCATAGTCATCTAATTGTTGCTGTTCTAGGCGTATGCCAGCTGCGCTTTGTGCATTAATTTGCAATCTCAGTGCATGTCAGTTTTGTGTCTCTGTATGTTGTAGTGTTTGTGTGGTATGGCTCTTTTTACCAAATGCATATTCACCACTACAGATTTGCCCTGCAGAATGCCTTCCCTTTCTTTATTTTGTTCCTCCAGCCCTTAGTTCTTGATAAATCCACTTGTCCCTGTATGTTGCCCTTGGTAACCAGAGGGAAATGCAAATAGAAGTCATGCGCAAGAACATTTTTTTTTACAAAGAGAAGGAGAAAAGCAGAATGGCTGTATGACAGGTAATAAGATAAGATAAGATAAGAAAATATAAGATAATATAGTACTTTATTGATCCCAATTTGGGAAATGTTTGCGTTGCAGCAGCATAGAAAGACATGGCATTGTACAATACAAATTCAAAGACTAGAAATAAACAAGAAAGTAGAAAATATACATGTTGAATTTAACAAGGTATTATGTATACATTACATACATATTAGTTAGTAGGAAAGTAGTAAAAGGAAGGCAAGGATTGACGGTAATGATCTGTGGTCACCATGTGAGAGAGAGACAAATAAAACATTAGGTGAAAGAATGGCATTCTTCTCCTTTCAGTATTGTGAGTTGTCACTGCTGTCAAATGAAGGCCAGCCGCTCTCTGTTGCTGTCATGGCTGTCTTTGACTGCCTGCCATAGCTTTGCAGCATGGGATCCTTCAGTAAATGAAACATTTAGAAATGACCATGACTGGAGAACAGACAGGAGCCCAAACAGGAAGATTTGGTGTGAGGCGATAAGGACACAAACACAGCTGACTCTCTACTCTCTCACAATTCTGCAGTGGTCGGCAAAGACTTTATGAGCTGTCATTGGGAGGTGGACCCTAATATTTCTTGACTTTTTTTTCTTTCTATTTCTTTCAAGCTTTTCGTATTTAAAGTTTGTTTTTCAAGCATAAATTACAAGTAGTACACCCTACATCAGGGGTCGGCAAATAAGTTTTTTGGCCTTGGGCCAATTTTTTTCTGAGCCACTAGATGGGGGGCCGGAACATAATCAAAGGCTTATTTAAGTAATTGATTGTTAAAACATGTGACACGTTGGAATGCTTGGGGGGGGGGGAAATCTGGCCATCTGAAAAATCTGTGAACGTCCCGTTCGAATGACAATCACATTTCCATGCTCGCGCCAGGGCCAGGGGATGGGGTTACAAAGCTTGCGTCTTGTGCTGCATTCACTTGCACTCAGACATTAGGGATTTTCTCTCATAAATGTCCGATGAGCCAACTTTTCTTTCAAAACAAAGCTGCCAACTGGGGTGGCAGCATATGCACCATCACCCCTCGCCCTCCATGATCAAGCGGCTTCTCCGATTTTGTTGTCAATGTTTTGACTGAACTTTTTTACTTTTCACATATAAGTAAACATTACGTTTTAATGATTTAGTGAGCTGGTGTTATTTTTTTCAAACCACAAACCACATGTTGGCTATTTCAGCACCACGCGCTGTCCACCTACTTATTGATCCACTGTCAGCGTCAGTGCACCCCGCTGCCAGATTGCAGTTGCGAACCGTGTCTATCACAACTGGACCTTCTGTAGACTCACACACACCCCGAGAAGAGAGGAAAGTAAGTGAAGAGAATAATTAGCGATACAGGGAGAGAAGCGGAGAGGAGATTGAACAGGCGTGTTAGCGGCAGACAGGGAGAGACAAATAATTACACATGGCGCTCTCCAAGAAGAGGAAAGTGGACAGTGAGAACAGAGCTTTTAACCTTGAGTGGACGGACTCATTCATGTTCATCCTGCCCACTGGGAGCACAGAACCAGTGTGTCTCATTTGTTCAGAGACCGTGGCGCTCATTAAAAGTGCCAAAACGCCACTATGAGACAAAACACAAAGTGTTTGCCCAAAAATTCCCTCTCAAGTCAGAACTGAGGTCAAATAAGCAGTCTCAGAGCCCAATATGATCAGTCCACCAGGATCAAAATTAAAACTAAATATGGTTCCAGGGCAGGCTAACTGAGGCTAACCAATGAGCACCGGTCGGGCATGTGTGTATGAGAATGGCCCTGACACCATTTCAGCCCAGATTTAAACTCCTGGCAGGACAAGCTCAAGCTCAATTCTCGCACTGAATAAAACAAAGTGAGTGAGGGACTGCAATATAAGAGGGAAAGAAAGAGAAACTTTAAAACTTTTCAATTGTTATGATGTGTAAAGACTGATATTGTTCTATAATCGTCTGAAACTGTTAGGTCATGATGTGAAACGGTTAACAAAGAAAAAGGGAAACTCAAGCTGCTGCTACACTTTATTTTATTCACCTAAAATTAAGCACTTTTAACCTGTTAAACCCGAGCCTGTTTTTCAGGTTTCAGGCTTGAAAATGACATTCCCAGAACAAATGACCATATCTTCCCTTCTAAAAGGGTTAAATTAATAATATTTTCTCTCAAAGTAATGATAAACCTGTCAGTAGGATGTAGAAAAGTCAGATTCAATATAGATGTTTTTTATTTTAAAGAAAATTCAGATTGAACATGGTAAAAAACTGTAAATTATAGTGTCCGTCCAAAATATATTTTGTACTTATAGTGAAAACTAACCTTGGATGATGGGTTAGTAGACTAAAAGCTTTAGGAATCCAAAGTACAACATATAATAAGTACCCTGTATCAAGATTGATGCAAAACAAGTGGTATTTGACCTTGTTTAGAAAGATTTAAGCAAAAACCTCTTCTGGGGGCATTTAGGTGGATTTTCCATATCTCTGGCCCGCCCCTTGCTGGATTTTGTGAGCATCTCTTTCTTAACCATCAGAGCCAATGGAATCGAGGGGAAACTCCACACATAGTCCTTTATTGGTAATGTGTAGTGTGATAGACTGCCGCATAGCCAAGAACCGGAAGCTGCGATAACTCTGGTGGCCTACCATTAAGCAGCTAACTTTTTGCTCTCCGATTTTTACATACAAATTTAATTATGGATTATAAATGAAAAAAAATTATTACACAGACACATTATCACACCTTATGGATATAACCCGATTCAGCCGCGTTTTTTCTCGTTTTAATGCCATGTGAACACGTCTTTTGATCAGATTGACAGCTACGGTGAGAACGATCTCCCTAAAGCTCCGTAAAGATACGTGTTGTGATGTCTGTGTTTGCTTCCCCTGTCGCGAAGTTCGGATCACCAGTGATGATAAATATATACCTAAATACATCTGTGGAACCTCAGCTTTAATCAGAATATCTTGTATGTGCCAGCTAACGATAAGTAATAAGGGTACTTTTATCTTTGAGTTCTGTGCCAAAGTCCGTTAGCATTTTTCGCTCAGGGTCATTAGATGCTTCTATGAAGACTTGTGTTTTTGTTTGGTAAAAAATTGTTTGTATCGTCAGTTAGTGCCTGAGATTATTTCCGTAATCTGGGTATAACACATTAATAGGTTCTTAAATATTAAGATCCCCCTGAGGACACAGTGTCGTGAAACAAAAAAGTAAAGTACCCGCCGACAGGGACCTTTGGGCGTTAAACAGGTTTTAAGATGCCACACAATTTTCAAGCTATTTTTATGTATATTTCTCGTTATTTTAATTTTTAAATGCAGCCCCGAGAGGGAACATTACATATCCACAGTATTTTTACTGTATTATCTGTTGTATTAGTTCAATGTTAATTTACAATAAATATTGTTGTTTTTTCATTGTACTTTCTTATTTGATTGGCAGTCAGTTTGTTGATTACATGCAGACGTGATAAAGCTACAGCGCTACTCTTCAAACTATATATATCACACTAATATTTCATAAAGCCAAGTTTAGACATTTTGATGTTCTGGACCTTGTATAATGGGAGATTTCTCTCTAACTGGAACCTTTTGGTGAATTTTATAGTTGAATTTATTACCACTGATCCAAGATCCATCTGTCTCGAGCCCAGTTAAACTAGCGGGCCTTCTGAGAATAAGCCCCTGGACCCGAGGGAGACTCTGAAAGAATACGCCCATGGTTGGGGGTACAACAAAGTCTAATATTATGATTGGTTGATCAGGTACTGTCAGTCCAAACGTACGCTCTCGGATTCAGTGGTAACCGGCCCCAGGGCATGTCTATCAAGGATGTAGAATACCCTGGGTTGAGGTAGAATATCTACCCAGAGACCCCAGACAAGATCTGATTGTTTCGCTTTCTGTATCAAAACAACAACCACTGAAATGCGTTCAGTGCATGGTCCAGAGAAAGGACAAACAATCAAAGTAACACTGGTAATATTACAGATCAACACAGATACGATTCTTCATTTAATTACATTGTATTACATTATTTATAAGAATTAAATGATTTTTGTTTGTTTTATCCTGAGTGTTCCAGGGTATTATACCTTGAAATGCCCTGACGGTTCACCACTGTCAGATTGTGCCTGTGCTGTGTGTCATTCACTCTCAAACATGGATCAAGTACAATAAGCATTCTTCAGGTTTGTAGGTAGATTGTCTATTCGGACATTCATAGCCTCTATATGTGCGACTGTCGTTCCGATATTGTAACAAAAACCAAAAACAAAAAAAAATCTAATTTCTGTTTTACATTTTTATTCTCAAAAATAATTTGTCCGGTCCAAAAAATTTATTATTGCTGGCGGCACCAATGGCCACGGGCCGCCCCTATGCCGACCCATGCCCTACATGTACTACTGAGGATTCAATTTTTTAAGGAAGATACAAGTACTCTGTCTGAAAAGAAATAGGTGCAACAAATGTGATTTAAAATGGTTTTATTCGAGGGCAATTTATGTGACTGCTCAATACTATGCTATTGTTGATACTTACCAAAAGTGTGTGCAGTAGTTATACAAGAATGGATCCAAGGTGATGCTTAATGGTGGTCTCCTTACTAGAAGATTGCGCTGTGGAGTGGTTGGGGTTGATAAAGGGTGTTACTGGTGATGCTGAGGGACGCAGTAAGGTAGTTGGTTTGCAAACATGAATACTAAAAAGATGGTTATAGTCAGGGGTACACATAACTTTTTTGCCCTGTTCTCAAAGGAGCACCTGGAGGTGTTGCCTTGTGCGCATCCTTAAAATTAAATAAACCGTAACTTTGAGGGGCCCCTTTTATTTGCAAGACAGCACGGACATGAACACAAATGCAGAGGTGAAAACAGAACACACATGCAGAGGGTGAACACAAACAAACATTAGCACGACCATAATCCTACAAGCTGTCATCACTACCCTCCTGACTGGTTCTTCTCATAAGATATCCCTTCATAATTCATAGTGACGCCCCATACACACGGCGGCGTACGTTGACGCGTCAACCTTCTGCCCATTCACTTTTGAATGGGGGACGTCACACTTCGGCCGAACTGCCATTGTGGAGCAAAGCGAGCTTTCCTGCGGTGCTCCTGCAAAAGTAACTGCAATGTTCTACTGTTTGAAGCTTCGACGGAAGCCGCCAGCCAATTGAATCAATGCCAGTACAAGCTCTAGCCAATCAAACCGCTGCTTGTGTGCCGGCGGCGAGGATCAGGCAGTGGTGTTGGTCTAGCTTCAGACCATGCCCGCCGGCATGCTTCCTCTCTGTCAGACATGGAGCTGATGATGTAGGCCTACCTACTTTCTCTCTGTTGTAGTCGCGATTAGTCTGCTGCATCCACAGTCAATAGCTGGTGTTTGGGTCGAAAGCTCTGTTGACACTTAAGACAAGTGAGGGAGGATCAAATAAGTATGTGAACATAACCCTATAACCAATAACCTACCATAGCCAATAACAATTAATGTAACTTATGTTATGTTTGTTGTTTCATCAACTTTATTTTACCTATAACATTATTTATTGATTGCATTTTTTTTTATCCTCCAGAATTTAAAGGATATTTTTGGTGACCGTCCTAAGTGGTCCTATAACTTGTAGTATACATTGAAATGATTTCAAACCTGTGTTATCCCAATAAGGAGTTGCCTTGGAAATATTGTGTGTTAATATGAATTGGACAAACCGCGTTTGAGACCCTCCTGAGAAACTTAGACGGTAAAGTGAACTATCTTAACCCTCAGAGTCCTTTAACCCCTCACATGAGCTGGAGTTATCAGCCTCTCAGCTGACTGAGAGGACTGCTCCCTCCAACATATTGTACACGAGAAGGCATCTTCTTCTTATATCTCGTGTAGAGCCAGCTAGCCCATATTTTTCTTTCCCTCTCTCACCCTCTTCCCTCGCATTGGCTGTGAGCTGCGGGCGCCAGATAAGCCATACATCCCCCTTTCATCACTACAGTGCCCAACGAACGGGCAAATGAAAAGTGTACCGGGGTGAAAAGGGTGTTATCATTACTTAATTAGGAATATTGTTACGTCAAGGCCTCACGGTCCCTGCTGGCACCGCTCTCTCTCTCTCTCTCTCTCTCTCTCTCTCTCTCTCTCTCTCTCAATGTTGGTACGCAAATGCGCCTTTTGGCGGAGGTGCGCATCAGTTATGTGCAGCCCTGTTTATAGTGTATTTGTGAATGACTGCTAGGTTGTAACCATAGTCTGTGTAAAATAGGTGAACTGGCCTCTATTCATTTGTGTACTATTATTTTAAAGCGTCATAGCGGCAAGACAGACTATAAACAATCGTGCATGCTTGAGGATAAACGGGGTGCCATTAAACTGTACATCCATGCAGCAAAGGACTTAGCCTTTGTACATCGGCAACATAATCCAGCTGATTACCCCTAAAAAAATTCAAACATTTTGATTTAGTGCCGCTAACACATTGACACTTTTTGTTGAATGTTAAGGTGTCTCGACACCGGCAAAACATGCTACCTCCCAAACTAATGACATGCCTACAAGCCCCAGCTAAACTTTGTGACATTATGCCTCCCAAACAACAGCTTGTTAACAATGTCACAGCATTAAGGTTACAACACTGCTGTGGTGCCACTGTGCAGAGCAGCTAGCGTGTTTCCCCTCAGGAATATTAACTGTAGTGAGAGAGATCCACAATCGTGTTTGATGTGCCATTTCACCGTTTTTTTGTTACTACAAATCTGAAGTGCCTTGATATGAGGAAGCTTACTGTTAAGATGCAGCTTAATAATTCCAACATACTAGTTTCTGTAAATGCACAATATGCAAAGATAGTCTATTCATTAAGTAATTAGTTGTTTTGAATTTATATTGAGATTATTCAGCAATGAATAGCCTTGATGAGAAATGCTTAAAATGTGACTCTTTAGGTTTGGTGCTGGGCCAGGTTAACATTACTCATAGAAATAAATAAATGATGTGTTGCTGTGGGGCACTCGTATGAAGTGGATAATATATAAAAATAGTACAGTAAAATTGTTGTCACAGAGAGGCAGCTTTTGGTTGAAAGTGGAACGACTTAAAGCTGGTTAGAGGCAGGTACTCTGCATTCCAGATAAGCTGCTGGTTGCTAGGCTGAGGAGGGAAAAGGCTAGGGAGTAGCAAATGAGATTCAGCGGATGATGCTTCCATATTTACCAGCATGTCTACCTTCATTTGAAAACCTAATAGAGTGAAAGGGAGTGGCAGAAGACGGAGGATTGATGACGTTCGTTGCACGAAACCCTCCTATTTTTTCTTGCGTATGTGCAAATGCTAGTAAAATGAAAATGCAAATATGTGCACATGCGCACATACAGTGTGCACCCATGGCATCATTTGCTGTTCCTTGGGATATCCTTTCAAGCTGAGAATGGAGTCTGGGTTACTCAATAACTAATGGGTGCTTTTAGTGCAGTCTGCTGCATTGACAAATGCACCCTCAAAGATTCATGTGCCTCTGCTCCCAAGCGCATGCATACATACATCATTTTTGTACAGTGTTACTGAAGCTTACCATAGCTCTCCTCGTACCTCCTTGTTTTCCTTCTACCCATTGTGTGAACACACACACACACACACACACACACACACACACACACACACACACACACACACACACACACACACACACACGCTCTGCTCCAAAGGATCAGTAGCTTATAAACTGGCTGTTGTCAGCAGTCAGTCTCTCTGTGGAGGGGGAGGAAGAAAGGATAAAGTGCTTCGACTAGATGGAACGGAACTCAACACTGATTCGCTTCTGGGGTTTTTAATGGGTAACCATCTCATAGTCCCTATTGGCTTCTATCAGATTGGGATGTTTTGGACTGGAGGAGACTGAATTAGTTCAGCTAAACTCTTGCTGAGCTGTATTCCACTGGACTGTGTTGAGTTTGCATGCAGGCCTGGGGAGGCAGAGCTGGAATAGACGGAATTCCCTTTTTTTTGTTGCATCCCGCCCTCCCTCCCTCCTTCTTCAATCCTCCCCTCATGTTCTCTCTAGCACTTCCACAGCACACATCCAGTGTTGCAGAGCAGGCAAAGGCAGCCATCCTCAGTGCTTCTGTTCATCTGCTGGCCCCTTAAACGACGGAGAGGAAGAAAGGGAATACGGATTTGTCTTCTCTTTTATATTCCCTGCATTTCTACTGAAGGATCTGCTGGTGTGAGGAATTACCATCAGATCTTTTTTCAGTTTATCATCCAGAGGATTTTTGGATGTGTCTATTTTTCCTATTTTATCATTTTTCCTACATTTTGAGGAAATTGTTGGACTCTGACAGGAGAAGCATTTATTAGCGCCTGCATTTCTTTATTCCTCGTATATCTTGGCTGCCTTTACTGTCCATTCCTCTGGCTGGTGCTGGTGGTGCTGGTGGTGAAGCCGGGGCAGGCATGGCCCAGGAGGCAGGCATGGGGGTGACCCTCCAGGACACCCTGGCAGTGCCCCCCATGCCCAAGCACTCCGGCCTGAATGAAGACCTGGTGAAAATTCTGCGGGAAAACCTGCTGCAGCCGGAGAGGCCAAGAGGACAACGGCGATCACCGTCTTCCATCTCCCCCCGCCTCTCCCCCCGCAACTCGCCACGACTGCTTCGCCGCATGCTGCTCAACAACAACACCCACAAACAGAGGCGCTTCACTGTCGCACACACATGGTGAGACTTAGATGGACAGAGAGAGTAGACGATTGATGGCTATTGTCACTGTGCTGTTGGATGTGGAGCTGCATGCAAAGTGCATATTCATGTTTGTCTTTGTCAGACATGTGGTTTAAACCGCACCCTGGCAAACTTTCAAGGTCGGGACTGTGTTTGCTGAACCATGTTTGTGAGGGACGTGGCTGTGTGCTAAGGCGTTTCAGTAATTAAACTTTGTTTGCGGTTTAACTTTAATACGTTCCTCTCACAGAGAAATGACAGGAGTGTGCATGAGCTAATCTATCTATTCACGTCCCACTCCCGAGGAGACCCTCTTCTCACCTTAGATAATGAGTTTCTCTCTCTTCCTCTCTGTCCAGCTTAATCTCTGTTTTTATGTCCCCCCTTGTGTGTCCAATCCTCACACCTCTCACTCCACATATCCCCCCTGCCCCCCCCCCCNCCCCCCTTTTCCCTTGCCGACTCTGCCTTTATCTCTATGTGATAAACAGTAGTATGGTGTGTGAAGCTGCCTGTGTTGTTGAATAGGTAGAATAGGAAGCCATCCATCACTACATTTCTTCCCTCCAGCTGTGCTTCTCTCTCCACACCTGCCTGCCTGCAGTTTTTGACTATTAATTAGACTTCTATTCCTGGCTGTCTATCAGCCTCTGCTGCACCCGCCCACGCCTCACCCCCTCCTTTCGTCTCATACCTCTTCCCCATTCACTCCCCGTCTCCCCCTGCACCCATTGTTTCCTCCCCACACTCATTTTTTTCTCCCTTTTTAAAATTTCAGTTGTTACCTTCCACCTCCTTCCATTTGCCCTAACCACCCATCATCTCTAATTACTCATGATTTATATCTCTTTCCCTTCCATCTCTATTTTTCACAAAACCCCCCACTATTATTCTGTATGTCTTGTGTCCCACTTCTTTTAGCCCACATCCCTCCAAGTAGCCCTGCCTTCTTGCATCTGGATCTGTCTTATGATGTAATTCAAAAATTCTGTTACTGTCCTCGCACATAAATTCACATATCAGAAATACTTCTCATTTCTCTCCTTTATTCACCCTTCTGCTTTTACCTCAAGGTCTGTTTTATCTCAATTTTTTTTACCTTAGACAGGTGCTTTGAGTTCCCTTTTATATTCTCCACTTACTCTTCTGTCTCAATCATCCATCTTTCCTTGACTTTTTCATATTAACACATACATATTGTATCATCTCTCGTCCCTGCTGCTCTCCCCTGTTCTTCTTATAACTGATGGTGCTATTAACGTAGGGAGACACGCAGCATCTCATGGCTTCTACATCACTTGGCTCATTTAGAGGCACAGTTCTTCTTGTGTGTGTGTATAATTTAAATGTTTGAATTAATTATCTCTGTGCACAATTATACCGTGTGTGTCTGTGTGTGTTTGTAGGTGCAAATGTGATGATTTATATGGGCTTGTTAATTCAGTTTATGTAATTTCACACACCACCACCATTGTTCTCCCATGTGCCCCTTTAAGCAGAAAGCTATTTCTCGCAGTTCCACATCGAGGAGCAAAAACATTTGAGTACTTGGAATGGATTTTCCCTGTTCTGGTATGATGCTTCAAGTTGTTAAATATCTGCAATGATGAAGACAGCAGGGGTGAAAAGAGCAAGTGGCACTTGTTGCATGACGTTTGCTTTTATTATAGATAAGAGAAAAGACCAAATGTTGCCTTACATCATTTTGATGACATGTTGCTCAGCGTATTCTGTCATGATGTAACGCAGTACACACATGGAGGGATCCTTTTGGCCCTTTTTAAAATGTGTCTCTACTGAACCAATGATTAAGTGTCAACGATTCACACCTGCTCATGCTTTGAGATGCTTTCAAGCACGATGTTTGTAATAGCCGGTTGTCTCAAGGTTTCCAAGAATCTTATGTTGTACAGTAAGTACCGTTTCCAGATTGCTGTGACCTAAAGTAGCTCATCAGAAAACTAATGTTATGAATCTGAAATCACAGAGCTATGCCAGAATAATAATTGGAAAAGAAAAAAATGCTCTTGTCTGTCATTGAGAATTGTGTGTTAAGCATTGCTGTACATAGATGACTTTAATGAAATACATTCATAAGATCAATGTTGGCATTTGTTTACTCTTTTGATTGTTATGAAAGATGGAAAGATAGCAAGACTTTATTCTGTGATCAAGAATGGTCTGTGCAGCCAAAGCCTGATAGAGATGATGTCCCCAGGCCAAAGAATGATACTGCAGACTAGGGCTGCACGATATTGAAAAAAACTGACATTGCAATATTTTTCCCCCCTGCGATATATATTGCGTTTTTTTAACTATATTTAACCGGATGAAGGATTTTAGTCACAGACGTCTGGATCTTAACTGGTAGACTCATCATATCTTATATCATGATCTAACATGTCATGATAATGCATGTTGCTTACCCTCAAATAAGGGGGTTCATCTGTGAATGAAGAAGAGAAGAACCTTTTTGTATCCAAAATAGTTCCAGATGGCAGATGTTGCTTATCTTTTTGGAAGTAAATGTTAATTCTCGCCGGTATTGTCCTCCTGTGCCTCGCCCATTTTTTACCGGTGTTTTGATGGTCTGCAAACTAGCGAGGCGGGGCCTGCTGTGATCTGATCAAGAATGATTGTAGATTGGTGGTTTAGTGTGCATGCAGAGCCTGCATGTCACTCACTCAAGTACCCCTGACATGAGAGCCGCGCAAGTTTTCCTTTTGTAGCAAGCAGCAAAATAATTGTAACATGACGTGTTTGAGTTAATGTACCTAATTAATATCGCACGTCCTAAAAAAAAAAATGATAAAAAATTCATAAAATCGCACGTCCCTGCGATGTGAATATCGAGCATGCGCATATCGCGGTTATCGCCATGACACGATATATCGTTCAGCCCTACTGCAGACCAATACATATTTAAAACACATCAAATGGCAATACTTAAACTGCATCAGTAAGCATGCTCAGCAGCATCCTGTAAGAGGTCTACTTTAAGAGTTTGATAGTGAAGTAGCAAATATTGCCATTCATAGTGGGGCACATAGCGATTGTGCATTAGAATGTGGCTTTACAGAATAAAATGCATTTCTTGATAGGAATATTAAATTACAATAAGATTAGGGCACTATTTGAAATGTAGTCTTATGTTTTTTTTCATTGCCATCCCTCATAGTGGTGTTTATCCTTGACTGCAACATTTGAACAAAAGCCTTTTCTGGTTTCCACTCACACATTTGTCGCAGTCAGTATTTGATGGTGTTTAGCCTTCCCTCGAGCCTGCTGCAGAAAGCATCTCCGTACAACAAATAGAAAAAAGTAACGTGATGTTTCTGCATGTCTATGTGGATCGGAAAGTTACATGTATATTTTGTTAGACACTGCCATTTGCATCATGACTGTTGACAGCAGAGCGACCATTTAATCACTTAGTAACTAGTGGGTCGTGTACCTGTGTTGGCTCTTGACATTGGAAAAACTGGCAGACAGAGATAGAGAGAGTGGGGAAGGTTAGGAGGAAGTTTGCTGTGTGTGTGCAAGGGCACTGGAGAGAGACTATTTGTTTATGAGAGAGAGAGATAACATCAAATGGCTGTAAGCAGGAGGGAGGTTGACAACTGCAGTGCAATTTACTCTAATCATGTCCTCATTGTTTTACAGCTGCAGGGAACCACAGGGCCACTGTGCAGTGAATCTGGTGACATACATGGCCCTCAGCGGCTCCACTCCACACTTCATTAACAAGATAATCCTTCTCTATGGACAGATTGGCCTGATGTACTGTTCGCTGTCCTTATCAGCACAGCACCGTTACAACCATACACAAATTGTTTAACAATTACTTAGAGAATACTTTAAAGAATGCATCCCATATGCTGTTTACTAAGTAATAAAGGATGTACATTTGGGGATTAATGTAATGTAATGATTTGTGGGTTCAGATAAAAAATATTTGAGTCTATGTTTTAACCCTAAACAGTCCCAATTGAAGATGTGATAATAGAATTTTGAAAGCTTAACATATTTGAGGATTGCTGGGAAGATTTCAAGTGTGGTATTACCATTATTTATACTAACAAAGCTGCACAGCACTACCTCCAACAGCAGCATTAGTTTGGTTTTCTGTTTGGAATTCAAGTCAGTGTCTGTAAACCAGGTATGTTTACAACATGCGTAACACTGTGTAGGATCAAGCTGTTTCTGGCAAAAAGCTGAACCACGTTAGCGCTGCAAGAGTAGGAAATGTGAAATCATCAATTTGACAGGGACAGAAGTTGACGGTTGTGATATGTAGTACATTGGTTCTCTGCCAGAGACACTGCAGTCGATAATACTTTCTTTTATATTTGATGTTTGTGACATTATATTTGTATTATCAACTGTCTTTCCGATGTAGTGACACATCACTAGCATCAGCCCCCTCTCTGCCATCCTTACATGTTTGTTCCTGTGAAACAGTATTACACGATGTTAATTGTTTTCAAGCGTCATGTTGTCTTAATGCTTCATAATAACTGTGTGTTGAGAGACCCTGATGGACATGAATAAATGCCCCTGCATGTGCGCACATCATTTAAAATCTCTTAGAAATATGATAATTGCTTGCTCTCAGCCTCACAAAGGCACGACACATAAAGCAGGAGTGAGAAGTCTGTGCGCTCACCTTCAAGTGACCGACAATACTCACGACTCAGTTATTGTATTATCTCCACCAGAATAACTCTGTTGTTTTCCACTTTCTTTCTCACTGATCCAGAGGTATTTTTGATTCTGTTGCACAACAGCAACTGATGCTTCATTGTAACATCGCAAGTGTCTCTTTATATAACATAAGAGGGGGCTCTCAGCGAGGGGAATACAGGTGGTTCTGACTGACAGTGCTTATGCCAGTCCTTCTCTGGCTGAGTGATCTGACTGAGGACATTTGGTGGGGACGTCTGGAGAGTGGGGGACATGATGGATGGATGGATAGCTGAGTGAAAGGTTTATGATAAATGAGGGAATGCATGCAGGCATGGTGGAATGGATGGAGGAAAGGAGGAAGGGAAGAAGAGAGTGTGGGAGTAAGCTGAACACAGAGAGGTGCTAATCCAAGCAGAGGATGACTCTGCTTCTCTCTGGGTTTATATCATCTCCCTCTCCCTCTTGTATTTCTTTCTTCGAGGCAGCAAATTAAGTTTTTTCATTAATTGTTCGTCATTATATTTGGAAATGTTTTCAGGTACGCTCTTAGTGCATCTGACTCATCATCTGATTTATTAGACAGGTTTAGAATCCAACAAAATGTGAATTTCTCAAACAAATATTAGTTTGATGGTGATTTGAAGAGGGCTCTGCTCCTGGCCAAGAAGAAATCTGGTACATCGTCTTTTATCTAAACTTTTCCTTGTCACACATTGGTGTTTTGTATAGATTAACCAAACAAGATATAACATGCTAATTTGTGGCAGATTCTTACACGCTAGTTGTTGGTTGTACACATATTACATTAAGCACATTTCCCAAAACTATTCCACTACCTAAAGTTGTTAAATAAATGTGGTAGGATTATTATTTGGCTGGATGTTCCTAATTCCTAATTTACCACGCACTTTTGGCTACATATTATTTATAGATCTATCTTTTAGTTAACAGCAAAACACCTAACTAAACCAAACCACTTAAGTGAGTGTTGGTCAGGTAAATTATCCTTACATAAGTCAACAAATATTAAGCTTGCAAGAGCAATCCAAATGTGTTTAGGGTAACCTTAGAGGTGATACCGCTCTGTAAAATAGTGCCTGAAATCCCAACTGCCCCAGTGGTCCAAATATAAGATGTACCCGCCCGTCCACTTTCCTGGTTAATACAAGGGAAATATGCAGTGGTTCAGATGGTTGAATTCAGTACTACTGACTGTCAGAACAATGTTTTTGTTCCTCAGTACCTTGCTGTTGACATCGATTTGCCCATCGATGTTTACCCTTTACAACTGAAGCCCTCTTACTGCCTCCTCAGTGAGAGTTTCCGCAGTGAGTTTTTCAGCCATTGTGTAGTAGCTGGTCCAGCTGAAATAAGACTCTATAGGTTCCTGTTTGTTGCGTGAGATGACATTTCTATTAATATCCAGCGCCATTTTGCCTTTTGTTCTTTTTTTATTTCCAGCCTCCCAGTCCATTGTCCATTCATTCCTATCATTCTTTGTTTTCAAGGTGTAGCTTTGCTCAAGTAATTACTTTCCATTCCTTTGAGGAGGCTTTGGATTGCAGCTGTCATCCTGCTGTGCAGCAAGGAGGATTTTCCAGGTTTTATCAGCCCAAACACTGCTCTCCACCCGGGAGAATAGAGCGTCTGTGATTTGCATACATATGCTACTGCTACTATGCTAACAGTGCTGGCTGCCTGACACACCAGCACAGGACTGGCTTTTCATTTGCAAAAGCAGGCACATTTGGACTAATCAATGAGATCTCATGAACATCATTTTGCATACATGCACGCAAATGTACACTAATATGCACAAACACTATATGTTACCATCTCACTGTTAGAGATAAGGCAGGACCCTGGTTATGACTCAGCTTTGACTTTGTATTCTGAGATGGTGTCCAAGTCTGTGTTGGCTGAGATGAATAAGAAAATTAAGATTATGTAACAGTGTTGCTTGAAGAGACTGTGAAGAGAGAACAAGGACAAGTAAGTGAGACAGGGATAGAAGAAGTTATTTCTCATGTTTTATATGCTGATAGTGTATTTTATTTCCCAGGAACTGTAATATATCGCAAAAAGGAAGAAGACCCCTAGTGTTGATGTTCAAATTCAATTATCCTATTTATTATGGAGTTATTCAACATAGCTGGATTCACTCATCACCTGCCCATGTTATAAATAGACCACATGGTCATCCACTCAACTCTGTGTTCTACCTCTAATTCGAGTGAAGTGGCCATTGACTGACCTTAAATGACTGCAGAGAGAAAATACATTATCATAAATACATTCAAGTTACAGGAAGGCTCCAAAGCTTACCTCAGAAACACCTTTAACTGCTGCAAAGCTTTTACAAAGGTTCCTTAAAACTCAGATATAACAAGAACCCTTTCATTTCTTTTTTGGGATTTGGAAACAGATCCTTTCTCTGTATTTTTTAGCGCGTCTGCTTTTTCCTGGAATGTTTCAGTCATAAAACTTTACAAATTAAATCACCAAAACAAAATTAAAGGCTCAAATGGAAGGACATTCTAAAGTAAGGGACTCAATTAATAATGTTGAATCTGGCATGGATAACTGGTTGCACAGAGCTGAACCAATACCACAGTTAAATAAGTGTAAGTAAAGTATCTTCTAATATATGACTCCACTCCTCATTTTCTTTACTTTTTGATTATCAAACCCAGGGTAATGCCAGAAGTATCAGACTCACAACCAATACATGTCAAATGACATAACTCTTTTGAAAATTCAGCATGGAAACGAACAATACATCCAGTTCTGCTGGCAGATATTCTTTTCTGATATAAAACCACACTGAATGGAAGATTTTCCTTCAACATATTGATCATTGGGACATTCAGCTCTGCACAGCTCAGTTATGCAGTGCACTAAAAAAGTGGGTTGTATTGTATACATATTCATTATGATTTGCATCCAACAGGTCCAGACACATAAAAGTGTGTTAGCCGTGGTTACTGCACTACCTGATTTAATTAAAGGACAACCAGAATGAATGTGAGTTAAAGAGACCACAGCTGCAGGGCTTCATCAAAGGCCTTTTGATATGCTGATGAGTTTTTGATTCTAAAAAATAACTGATACATTCTGTTAGTGCTTGCTCCAACATGTCAGTCATTCATGCATTTTTGTCTCTATTTATATATATATATATGTCTATACAGGTATGTATGTATATACACACTGTCTTTTTTATTCTCTTCATTATCCTCAGCTGGGTTTCTTTCTGCTGATTTCACCACCAAACTTGATTGCTAATGGCTATTCATTTACTGATTATGAGTCTGCTCTGAAGAACGCATCTGCACCAGAGCCTTCACAGAAGAGCCTGAGGATGGAGTAGAGAAGAGGACTGCTGATATGAGGAGATGTTTTTAAATAGCTAGGAATATCTTGGACTGCAGATTGCCATGTACCCTTTGGAGAATTTTCTGATATGGCCTCTGTGAAAGTGGATGGAACTCGCTACATGTGTGTCCCTTTTTACAGCCCCAGACCCACTGTAGTGACTCAGTAATTAAGATTGTCCTTATCCCAGAGAGAAAAGAAAATGTTTACCAATCTAAATGAGGGCTGGATGTGTCATTGGCTTCCATTTTTTTGTCTGTGAGAGAGAGCCTTATTAGCCTGTGGTGAGATCCACTAATGGTGCATGGCTGTGGTAAATCCATTGGTCATGTCTTGATTATAGTATGCAGGCTCAGCTAGGGCTGCTCAATTAATCATATTTTAATCGCAATTACGATTATGGCTTGCAACCATTACGAAAACAACGTGATCAAATTAAAACGATTATTCTTTTATTATTATTACAAAAAATGTTGTATTGGTTTTTCAGTTGAATTATACTTACATTTCAGGGTAATCAACTGTTAAAAACATACTGTTCATATTTTTTCCTCCAATAAATTGATGTTTTCAAAGTAAATGGATAATCGTTTTTAATAATCGTGATATCAATTATTGACCCAAATAATCGAGATTATGATTTTTTCCATAATCGAGCAGCCCTAGGCTCAGCATATTAAAGAACAATTTAAGTATAGCCCTAACAAGCAATAATGTCTATCTACATGTAGAACATTTTAGGTCCATGTTGATTTGTACATACAAAAAACATGAAAATGTCTATTGGGTTCTCTACTTAAATTATTTCCCCATTGTTTCTATTTGGATAGCAGAAAGCTGATTAGTTATCTCCAAATGAAAGAGTGTAATTTCAATATTTAGGTTAGATATTTTCCAAAGATGGCCACAGAGCTATACAGAAGACACAGGCTTGTTTTGAAAATGATAAATGTGTATGAGAGATATCTGGTTAAGGATTTACATTAGAATTCAGGAAATAATTTTCACCTAAAGGAACTATAAAATAAGAAAACATTGTCTGCCCTTGCAAAGAAAGTTTTTCCATCTCTTTCTCTAAATCTGGCACTTTTCTGTCTGTATCTTATATCAGATGTTCAAGGCTAAGTCTGATATTGAGTATATGCAAACAGTCATTGTGTAGTGTATGGGTTCTCTGAGTTCAGGCCATTTTAACATGATCCCCAGGCCTGTTTCATCATTTAGAATTCACTTCACTTCATTCTAGATGTGAATGTGTATGTGCATGTAATGACATGGCAATTTGAATTAAGTCACCCATGCAGAAGATGTAGGACAGGAGTAGCACATAGGACTCCAGAGGCTTGTAGCGGTCTAACCCTAACCCATGACTGGCTCTTTCATTATTAGTGAAGTAAATGCTCAAACATGGTTACACTTTGGGTCGCATGCATCACCTGTCAGAGAAATCCAAAGGGATTCTCTCCCAGTTTTGCAACAACCCCCCCCCCCCTTTCACATCCTCTGGCTGAATGGAGCCTCAGTGGAGAGTGTCCACCTCCAGCCCTTCTAATGAGTTGCATTTCCAATTAAGATGCAGCTGCCTCCTCTGTTGTGAGGGCCATCTTGTCATTGATGTCATCCCTTGATCATTTTTCACAGCTGCTTCCAATATCCTGTTCTTTATGAAGGTTTGTTTTCATCTTTTATGTGCTCTCATTTGTGTGCATATGTTTGTGCAAATATAGACAGTGCAAATACATCTGCACATTTGCGTGTGTGCTTCTTTACAAGTGTGTGTTCTTGTTTATGTCAGTGCCTACCCTGATTACTAGCCTTCTGCTTACCGTCTGTCTGACCACTGTCTCCTCTGATTGCATCGATTCAGCCCGAGGGTACATATCCTGCATTGATTCAGCGATGTAATATTTGTATTATGATTACATTCGATTCATTTACATAACCTTTTAGGTAAATTGTTAGAGTGACGTTATATTGTGACTTTCTTAAACATTTCCTCGCAACATATAAGCCATACAAAAGCAGATATTTCATTTTGCAGCATCACATTGCTGTGCAGAGGCTTGAGTGGCAGGTTTATCTTTGAGCGAGCAGATGGTTTTGAGGGATGACCGTGGACCGTGGAAAATAAGAGTGGAGTCAGTCAGGTGGATGTTATAATTTTATTGCACCATGAAAATTAAGAGTGGCAGATTATATTTGTTGTAAGAGGAATCCCTAACAACCTGGCCACCTATGGACTTAGGTCTATCCCACTTCCATAGCACTCTTCATGCTTTGTCTAGACATGTTTCAACAATAGGAGTTGGCTGTTCCAACACTGCAAGATTTATTATCATAGACTCGAATGCAGTAGGCAATTCTGAGGTGAGATGCTATTGTTATTTTTAGCAAAATTATCAAAATGCATCCCCTTGATAACCCTTCCATCCCCCAGTAGCAGAAAGAGTTTAGGGTCGGAGTGTTTGTTTAATTGAATGTTCGTCTAGTCTGCCTGCCT
>NW_011369951.1:7902702-7958308 GCF_000735185.1 Notothenia coriiceps
CGTAACTGGGCATTCATGTGTAAAACTCAACCATATGTGACGACCTTTACTCCTATTAGGATCGAAAAAGATTATACCATAGTCCTACCAAAACATGAGATTTATATTCGCTTTATACAGTTGTAATATATTACTGACAGTGGCTCAGTAGTAAAACTCTTTTTCCGAGAGTTTCAAGAGAGAGAGAAGAGACCTTAGGGTAGCTAGACTAACTAATAATCGCCTCGTTTACTAGTTTTTATGATGCCTCCCTTCTATAAAGCAAACCTAACGACAGACCACTCCTTCGGAGCGCTCACACACACACCACACATTATGCACACACACACAAACACTATTAAAACGCAAACACAATAACGCAAACAAAGGGCCCCCTTTGGGAGTGACTCTTTGTTGGCCGACAATATACGGACGACACTGCAATTCAATGAGGCAAGAGGAGAAAATTAATACGTGCAATGTTCGAGGTTTCAACAATAAATAGTAGACTTAAAACCGTGATTTGTTCAAATTAATAAGACTTTCGGTTCTGAAACAAAATTAACTTTAAGTCTACTTTTGTTGACATTGCCTGGGACGACACAATAAATACTAATGAGATTAGCGAATGTAAGTATTACAGTTCGGCTCCTCTCCCTCGCCGCGACGCCTTCTCGTCTAAACGGACAGTAGAAGGGAGGAATGTTCGAATTTCTTACATAATAGTAAACACTCAAACCTTTATTTTCAAAGTAAAGACTTTTCGGTCTGAAACAAACAAATTTTAGTTGTGTTTTGTTGGCTTGGGGCTTTTTTATCAAAAAATACGTTTAGGTGCAAATAAAAACTTTACTCGGCACGCTGAAGGCTGACTAAAGCTGATCTCGCGCCAAGTGTTAATCACATCGTCGACTGTGGGATAAAAGTTTATACCTAATTAGATGGTAAATAAAGAAATCAAGTTAACAACTAGATATTTTTAACAAGTTTTATCACTTTTACAAGTGTTCTGAATAGTTTCACGTTCCAATATAGAAATCTCAAAACAAATCGGAATACATGACATACGGAATTTCGAGAAATATACACTGCCCCACGAGGGTACTTTTGATTATAAAATATAGAAAGGGTTGTCTGCTCGACTGTCCTTTGGATTGTGAGATTCGTTGGTGTTGTAAACGGTTGTAGGAGGTGACTTACGGTAATGCAAATTCGACGGAAACCGAAGAAGGTGACTGTCCCCAACGTCACGTCGACTTTAACACCCTACCGTTTCTACCGAGTACGTCGGCGTTACTGACGTAAAGGTAAGAGGTGTACCCGTAACAGTGTAAAACACCTCTTCATTAAGGGAGAAGAGGACATCGTATGGCACCCACCACCCACTAACAAAATAATAATTTTATATAAATGTAAAACATTACGGAAGGGTTAATAGGAGGGAAATTAACAAATTATCCGGATGACATACAAATAAAGTACCTATAAAGTACACAAAAAAGACCACCCATTTATAACCATTATAACCCCGGAGAAACAAGAGAAATTACAGATGTACGATGGTGACGAGTCTATTACTTCTTTTGTTTTTATTAGTGGTATCGATACGCCTACTGTGTGTTTAAATGCATTTTGGTAAAGTGGTCCTCTGATACGGAGGTTTAAGTTTGTGGACTCATTCACGTAAACTTGTTTAGTTACTGACCTACCAAAAGAACAGTCTTTGAAAGAGGTTAATTTCGTTTCTATTTTGACCTCACATTACCAAAAACCTCGGTTCGCGTGCTGCAAATTTTCAATCGCGACCTTCGAAGTCAGACGTTACAAGTTTCTGTTGTCTAATTTTCGGTCTTTAGATGCCACATCAGTACCTGAGACTGGACTCAAGTTGTCAGTGTAATTTTGTCGAATGATTTAGTCGATCGATGATAGTCGATTTACTTTGTATAGATCCTAATTTTCTGACTACAGTGTCGTCACTAACACCTTATTTGAACAGGTACCGAAAATAGAAGTTCACAAATCTGAACTGATGACATTACCACAGAAGTGTCCAGAGTGATTTTGTAGCATAAATCTTTCGACGGTCGACTAGTCTTGCGACGACGAGCGCAGGAGTGATTGTGATTTCTTTCACCTAGAGTAGTGAGGTCAAGACTTCAGAAATGTTGACCGAAGGAGACACCAGTTTCTTATCTAAAGTTTTATGACGTCATCATTATAAGTAGGGCGAAAGCAGAGTAATCATACGTATTTTTCACTGTCGCACGACACTGTCCCAGTGTGGAGAGGGATGAATACGATTTACCGCGACTCAGGGCGGAGGGGAAAACTAGCTCCCACCTATAGAGTTCATCCACACTAGTAGGGTTCATCCCACACTCTAGGCAGCTCATCGCTCCCCCCACTACCCATAAGTGTCCACACTTTTCGGTGGTGACAACGGCGGAAGTACCGACAATTTATTTTGTGTACAAAGTTAGTGTAATCATACGTATTTTTCAACTGTCCACCGGGCGGGGGGTTCACACACACACACACACACACACCACACACACACACACACACACACACGACCTACGACACACACACCACACACACACACACACACACACACACACACACACACGACACACAGACACTAGTCAGTGCCTACAGAAGGTGTACCTCAACTTCTGAGGCACAGAGAATTGTGGGTTTCCAGGACGTCCAGCGACTCCGACATTTTCATATCTTTTTCGTCATCTCTCCCCCAACAAAATACTGAGCCACCAGAGGTCACACTTAGAAGGAAAACACATCACACAACCCGGTCGCCGTCGCCACTTCTGTCGACTACGGGTTGTCTGCAGTTGTTCGAGTAGTCCTCTCGTCCGAGACACGACCCACTCACGCGTAGTCCTCAGCACCGTCACAACAGCCTCCCATCTTACGACTCCTTTGAAGAGTCGGTAAGACCTGTTGCCCAGAGTGGGGACGGTACGGTGTGACCAAAGGATGGCTTAACCAAAGATGGCGTGATCAGTCGGTGTCTGACTCTAGTGGGTATTTGGTGGTGTGGTCCGCGGGTGTCCTCCAGCAACAGGGAGGGCTCACCGTTTAGTTTGAGAAAAATTGTGAGAAGTGGGGATTTGAATTCATTTCCCGTGTGACTTTGAGGGTTGTGGTGTAGTGATATACACCGTATATGACATTACAAAGGTAGTGACGTTATGTGAGCGCGACGCATATATATATTGATACACGTTATAATAATATATAACACAATACGACTTATCCGTATTCTATTACATGAATTAGATAATCTAATTACGATATAATAGACCACGATACTATTGCACGTTAATGCAATTGACACTGATGAGCAAATATTATAAAACCGGGTTATAATCTTAGATAGATAATACTATTTAGACATGTATACGATTATTATTAACGTACTACACACTGAAAGCTAAAATTGTGAATCAAAACATTCACTAATAAAGTCACATCTAAATGAATGAATCAGACGACAAAAAGACAACATGAACCAATAACCATAAAAAAATGAGACCGTGTTGTCTAGGAGAGCCCTATTTATTGTGCAGAAAGAATGAGAAATAGAATAGAACTCTCCTCTGAGGCAACCACAGTTCGAGTATAGGTCTGTCTCTATACGCCTAAGTCTCCGACTAGTCTTCGGTCCTTTCCGACCCTTTTAAGGGAAAATCAAAAACACAACGTGATAATGTCAAACACTTACACGATACATGTATTAAAAAGTTACGGTAGAAGAGAGAAACAGACCACGGACTACATTCACTTTATATATCGGCTTTTCCATTGCCAAATATCATGAATGCGAGACAATTTTCCGCTACTTCCAAACGTCCATTCGGTCGGTATCACACGCACACCACAAACTCTCCAACACGTCTCGCGTCCTTCACAACAGATTTTCATGAACGTTCTCTTTTTTTTCGTCTTTAGTGGAATCCGGTAATTTCTTGCTTTGGCTAACGAGCCGACGGATTCTTTATTCAAGTCTTTTCGATACTGAGGTCACTTTGTGAATTCTAGTTTTCATTGCCTTAGAAAGTTACATAAGTTGTCTCATACGTCTAACCCCGACTAGTCTTGTTTCTTTCGTGGAACGGTAAGGATCCAGTTTTCACAACTAATTCAATCAGACGTGTGTGAGGGATGACAGTGGGACATGGAGAAGGATACCGACAGTCCGGAAAACTAACACCACACACACACGACGCAATAGGTGTCAGCTGCTACACTAATTATAATAGTTATATTTCTTAATTAATTAAGATAAGATATTACTGTATTGATCCCAATTTGGGAAATGTTTGTGTTGCAGCAGCATAACAAGAAAAACAAAATATAAGTTATTATATATACAAAAGTATGTGAGGGATGGAATATTAAATTGAATATAAATGTAAAATGTACATGTGATTTTACGTCCAAGAGAAGCTATGGAGCAGAGAGTTCTCTGCCAGCCAGAGGTGATTTGTTATTAGTTCAATATGTCAAACTGATTTCCCTGACTACAATCTTTAGTTACATGGTGAAACGTTATGCTGCTTGTACTAATTAGACTTATCATATAAGCCACACAGGTTTTAATAGGATTTATTCATTATCTTTACTCATGTTGCGGTCTTTTCAGCAGCGCCATCTCTAAAACGGCGCTACAGTCACTACCCATCATTTACATTTCACCGTGACATGGACAAAAATGTAACGTCAGCTTACCTCATGGCACGAATCCAGACTCTCCTTTGGAAAACATTGGCCGGGAAACGATAGAACAAGCACGTTTCATGCGAAGACCTGTGGCTGCAACCCGGAGCAAAGCAACAAACCATTGCGTAGCTAACTAGTAGCGCTAGCTGTAGCTAACGTTAGCTAACGAAACGAACTGCCGAGTAAAATTGGAAAACACTGGTAATTAATTATTCTATAATTTGTAAAACAATGGTGTTAAAAACGGCAATTTAAAAAATACAGATTCTAATGGTCAGATATAGATATACAGATACTAAAGATAGGCATGTGCTTGCTTTCAAGCAGAACACAGGGGAAAACAAACTTAGCGGGAGTGTTTACGTGTTAGGCGTAATGACGTACAACGGCCTCGACAATTTCTGTAGTCCTATTCAGCCACTCGGTAACAACCATCGTTTTTCAGACACGCAAACTCTTCAAAAATCACCAGTGGGGTCACTGCTGATGTATTTAATGTCGTAGAACAAAACGTGATTTATCTCTTAAATTTGTGTCAACCACACACCTTATTTAGACCTATTTTCCAAAACCCTATGGAAAAAATTCATTGCTTTTTGACGAAGGAACCAGAAGTGCTAAAAATGCTAACTTACTTCCGGGTTTTTGGACGCGTCACTGCGGTTCTCTATGATCAGTATGACAGATGAACAGATCGCCACTGGGCTTTCAACTAAAGACACAGCCATGCAAAAAATGCGGCATGTGTACGGCTCCTTATGGGTACTGCAATTTTAATTTTAAAAGTCCCGGAGCTGCGTTCTGGTGCTCTTCGTCAGAACTGCACCCTGTCAGACAAGACATATTATACCACATGATGACACGTTAGGCTCGTGTTGTGTTCATAGACCCTGACCTTGGCCAGGAAAAACAGGCACTCGCTTTTTAAATTATTTTGCGGTCTAGATTTCTTTCATTTTTTTCGGGGGCCGGAGGTTCCCCACCCCTGCTCTAGAAGATCATTTAGATTCATTACTACATGCTTCTGCTACTTTATCAGTGGAACAGGAAAACCCTCCACCTCTGGCGTGAGCATTGTATTGTGTGGTTCTCACATTTTATGAAAAGCCTGATGGCAGCGTAATCCCTTATGATGCATTCATTCAGCCTCCATTTACAGAAGCAGCACTGCACGTTTTCCCAGTGTGCAGTAACTGTTTTCTTTTTAAACTTCCATTACCTTTGTGTTGCCTCTGTAAAGGCTGCAGCTCATTCCGCAGAACCCAAAGGGGAAGGAGGGTATTTGGTCTGTAAAAAACAGCCTCCAGATGCTCACCTTGGCCGAGCCTAATTGCTAAGAGGGGGAATTAGCTGTTGTGCATAGCATTGCACAAACGAGGCATCTGGGGTTGTCTCCTTAATCAAACTCTGCATTTCAGATGTGATAATAAGGCCGAGGCTGGTCTCCTCTACATGGTTTTGTTTTTAAATATACTGTCACTTGAAGCAGCAATGTTTGCTGTTTCAAGCAAACAATGGCTTCGAACAATATCCTGCGGCTCCGAGGGAGTTTAATCTAGCTTTCAAAGGTAAACTTTCAAATGTGTTTTCCATGAGATACTCCTCTTTGTTTACAATGACTGATCCAGCTGTCTACATGTCAGACCGACCTAACTTCAGTAAACAGTGAGCAAGGACATATTTATTCTGCAGATTTTCAGTGAGCCCATTGTAGCATCAAGTTATTGATATCTGCTTTTGTTATTTATGCGAGAATAATAAAACAAATCAAGGTGGTTGCCACGCTGGTTCCTACTATTATCAGTCTTTATTGTAAGCTATTGTAAGCTAACTGCTGGCTGCTGCTTTATAATAAGTTAAGAGATGAGAGTGGTATTGATCTTCTCTTCTAACTCTGGGCTAGAAAGCAAATAAGGCGGATTTTTGTTTTTGGATATAGCTCATCTCTCACTTTTTTTGTGGAGCTACTTGCCATCTACCTGTCATATTAATGTGAAAAAAACATAATTAGTGGTTTATACTCACCTGTCAAAAAGATACTTTTCTTCAATACGGCTTTCCATTAACTATTACAGATTGTTGTGTCTGCTGTCACAACAAACTAATGTGACAATATTGTTAAAAATAAATAAAAATGTGGGTCATCCTTTCCATCCTGCCAGTCCGTGCAGTGTTTTAACATTGCTCAAGGTCGAGAAAGATGCGAGTAACAGTGATGAACTCGGAAGGACCTGCTCATGCATTTAAAGTCTTTTAGACCTTTTATACATCCACCACAGATGTATGGTTCTGATTCAGTGTTTTTCATTCAAGTCTATGATACAGGATACACTGAGCCTCTCAATGAACAGAGCTGTGGATTTAAGGAAGCTGTAAAGGGATGTGTTGATTGATTTATAAGAAAATGTGCTTTCACGTGACAACAAGCAGCTAACCTTGATATGAACTCTTCAGCATTAATGGACTGCTGTGTGTCCAATCATGTTGGAAGACTGTCAGTTCAAACCCACTCTGCTTTGTTATCTCTTGTGGAGAGATGACCTTTCTGTATCGCTCGCTGTGTGCCTTGACTCTTCTTGGTTTGCTTGTGTGTCTTGTCAACAGTTTCTATTCCAAGGTTCTTAAATTACAGTGCTCACTCAGGGCCTTAAGAGTATCTGTTCTCTTAAGATGTTAGTTATTTGAGAGATTGCTTTATTTTCTGACCTGCAGCTTGGATTTTTACAATAATTGGGTTCATTTCCTTGTTTTACTTAGCTAAGAGAAACAGGAGTGCTAGCTGTTGTAATATTGATAGCGAGGAAGAAATAAGAAGCTTATTTTAGAATCTAATTTTCCTCGATATTTGGCTAAGAAAATAATGGCTATCGTTCCTCAGCTTCTCCTAATTACCTCTGGTGTGTGTTTGATTAATGTGCTGCAATGCCATGTCTTCTGTGTGTGTACGACTGTGCGCTCAGGCTCTTGTGTGCTGGTGTGTATGCGTGTGCACTTGTCTTCATGTTGCGCTGGGGAGGTTAAAATTGATTTGAGAACCAGAACTGCTTAATCTTCTTTTAAAATTGGTATTCGACAGAAAGCTTATCTCAAAAGCCAGAGAGAAGGAGATGGAGGAGGGAGAGAAAACGGAGTGGAGGAAGGAAATGAAAGTGGGATCTGTGTCTTTTGCGTCATTCGTCCGATTCTGCTTTGTTTAGACTTAACTTGACCAGAGAATGGTAATCTGTATGTTTGGAGCAGAGATAACCAAGTAGCAAGTCTTTCACTATACTCACTGTTGAAAATGGGTTTAATACTCTCATTATTAAAGGAAATAGACATGGTTTTCTTTATCATAGTGAAAGAGTTATATAACTGTATATCCTGTGCTGACTAACCCTCATGGTATGAAACCACACAAAAAGAATTTGCCTGCACAGATGAAGAGACAGATAAAGTATTATCTTGTCTTTGACTCTTTAAAAGTTATAAAACATAATTCATATGTTTCTTTAAATGAAAATACAGCAAAGTAGAATGATGTCAAAGTGGACATTTTCTCACTGAACAATATGAATGCTAATTCAAAAGTAAAGGAAAAGTGATGGAATGTTCACTTTTGGTTGGAAGTTCCTTTCTTGAGGGAAGAACCTGAAGTATTTTGGGGTCTCGGATTCAAACAAACAAAACAATTCTTACTTCATATCTTGGGTTCAGGCTGGATAAATGTATCCGGAGTATGTGTACTATAGGAGGTCATTGGGGCGCATCCAACTAGGAGAAGACCCCAGGGCAGACCCAGATTTTTTTTGGGTGGGATAACATATGCCAGCTGGCCTCAGAGTGCCCAAGGAAGAGCCAGTGGACATGAAATGATATATCTGAGCAACTCGACCAGCCGGCTGCCACCACAACCCGATAAACAAAAAATGAATGCATTTATGGATGAAAATAACCTAGACTCTTGTTCTCACACTCCAGTTTCTTAAAAACAAGCACATGATTGCTGGTACTTCTCTGGACTCTGTTCCCTAAAGAACTGAATCTGAAATCAATGAGGATAGCTTACAGTTAACTGTATGTACACCATGTCATGTCTTTTTATAATTGCTGCTGTATGATGCAACTAGTAATATAATGTCCACTATTTGGCAGTTAGAGTAGAATGGATCAGGCCTTTCCTGTGTCTCACGGTAAACATCATTTTAGAAATACTGGTATTATGCCAGTGCGTTGAGCCCTCCATCGGGAATAGAGACATAAAACATAAGCACACCAAGCATCAATCAAAGTCATATTTTTTTACCAATATTATTAAATAATTGTTATGTGTATATATATATATATATATATATATATATACTTATAAATGTAATAGAAACTAACATGAATCCACATCTGTAAAACTGTTATTAAAATCTATAAGATCTGATCCATTAAACTGAAAATGAACATGAACTTTTTTAGAAAAGTCTGTTACAGATGATTTAAATCAACATTTTGTAGGGACCTCATTTATAATTTTGGCATTCACAGACATGCCACATGAGGAAAGAGGGCCTGCATTATTCATGAAGGTGGAAAAAGGCTGTAACAAGCTGTGAGAGTAATCTGATGATGATCATACTGATGATGATGAATATGATATTATCTCTCCTGGAAGACATTCATTGTGTGACAGGTTGTCAGTTGACATGACAAAACAAACAATGAAGCAACACCTGTAAGTATACAGTCATCCATACACGTCTTGAATGACTTGTATGGACTCAGTATGCTGTGTTTTAACCTTGTAAAACACAGCATACTGACAGGCACATAATCCTCCCATCATGCTTTATGAGGCTGACACACCCTGTGCAGCTCATATTTTCAGTTTAAAGAATGGTTCATTGTCTTTGTATCTTCCTGTTGCAGAGTGAAGCCATGCAACAAGAAATGATGTGCTACAAATGAGAGGTTATACCTCTCTTAACGCTAAACCCTAACCCTCCCTCGATGTTCATTTCTGTCTTCCTAACAATTCCTGTCTCATCAGAATATTGAACTGAGATGTGATCTATAGGTATAGCTCACTCCTAAAGAGTTGATCCCTTAGTCTGTTTAAGGGGTGAATACAATTATGGAATTGGAAGGTAAGAAAGGGGCGACACAGCAATATTTACTCTCAAATGTTCACCCCTCTTTCACTGAAGGACAAATGGTTTGGGAGATCAGCATGATTCAGAATGTTTAACATACACTAGTTTATGCAATCAGATATCTTCACTACTCCTCCCAATATTCAAACTGCGTGAACCATATATCATTTATGACATAGTATAACTAAGGATAACTGTCTCCAGAGAATACAATAAAAGGATAAGGCAAGATGACATCCTGATGTGGAACTACATTGTTTTTCTGACACATTTCCAATTGCACAGGAACATAATCAATTCTGATGACATTTGCTTTTTCAAGATATTCCATTTTTCTCTGGGCATTGCAGCTCTTTTCATTCAAAGCAGCCACCTGCAGGTTTGTTTGGCCACTCAGCGGTGGTGGGGGGGGGGGGGGGTAGCAATATGTGAAAGAGTGACGTCAATGCAAACGGTCCCGATAATCACTTCACCACCTCAGGCGGTTAGTGTTATATGTATCCACATAGTTCCTGCATTAGTTCCTCCGGGAGAAAGAAGGAGTAGAAGCTTTCTGAATGAATTGCAGACAAAAGTATAAATCATCAAAATCTCCAAAAACGAATTTTAGTATGTAGCAAGCCCTTTGTTGATGTTATGCAAGGCTTGTACATACAGAATGTGATCATACAGGGCGACAGTATGCCAGGAGAGGGTGTGCTGACATGTTTTTGCAGGTTGACATAGATAGACAAAGGGTAATTGTCCGTCTGTATATGAACATGTGCACGCGTGTTATTCTACGTAAGCATGAGTGCATATACCTGGCATTACCTGCATTTGTTTGTAAGCATATTCATGTATGTTTGCTGGTATTGTGTAAAAGCCTATGGTGTGCACTATGCCTGCCAGTGGTGGGAAAGCAGCTATTGGTGGGTTCCCAATTGTAGAACGAGTCATGGGGAATAAGCTGCTATAGCTCCGGTCTGGTATCTTTGTTTGTTGTGGAGCTTAAGTTCTTAAGCGAGTACTGCTTAGAGGTGAGGCCTCAGACTCGCATTCCTTCCTCTTCTTGCCTTTTTTCTTTTTCCCTTTACGTCATCCTCCGCCTCCATCATTTTTTCTGTTTTCCTTCCTCTGATGCCCCTTAGAAAGGACAGTGAAAAGACACGATAAGAGGCGTCCATGCCTGAAGACAAAGACAATGTTTTATTTTGTGGTAAAGCAGGATGTGGTAATAGACCTCTTTGCGTCACTGCTGTATTTGGTGCATTCATTGTGGTATTGACGATAAAACACAAGTGTGCTTATTGTAGAGAGGCTGCACGTACATTACGGACACTTAACTTGCTCTGCCCGGGAGCCACTTATGCTAAATGGCATAATGCCAATGGCCAGTTAATACAGCTCTGGTCTTAGCCTGGACCTCTGCGGTGTGACACTTTATTTTTTAAATAAACTGAATTTGTTTATTTAAGACATTTCACAGACACACACGTATAGAAATACGCCTGCGATATGCATGCAAATCCATCATGAAAAGAGCAAAAATGCAGATACAACTATGCACCTGTCTTTTCATGTAACTCCACACTGTCTTTCTCTCTCACACACACATGTGCACTCTCCTCTCCGGGACTAGTGATTAAAAGCCATCATTATCTCGCTATGGCCGTAATGAGAAGCACACACCTGTTTCCCGCAGCTGTTCTCCATCACAAGCTGTCGTCATTCACTCTCAGACCAGACGCTTCGGAGGTGATGACTATGTGATGCCATAAATCACCAGCCGCGGGAACAGGGCTCATTAGAATCAGCTAACCGAAGACAGTCGTCCTTTTCCCCTGGACGCAGAAGTTCAGGAGCAGAATGGGCTTTAGTCACTGTAGCTTTCAGCCTAGCTCCTGGCATGGAATGGATGCAGGAGAGATGTACTGAACTCATTGTTCAATTAATGTACCAGTAATGACCATCTTCATGAGTCATGAAGCTTTTGCAGCGGACACATGGGTTTGGCGTGGCTGACATAGTGGAGCATTATATATCGCAATTCTCTCACAGCAGTCAAGCGTGCAGATACATTTGTTATGTGTTGGTGCTTTTATCTTTTTTGTAAATAATGACAATGAAAGTTTTGCTAAAGTTTCCATTTCATTGATCTTTTTGAGCTACTTCTCATTAGAGTCAATCTTGCTGGTTTATATGTAGGCCCACTGTCTAGACTGTGATGAAATATACTTATGTGCTAAGTTATTTGATAAAAAAACAAACAATATATTACAATTTTCTATAAATATCTACTCTAAAAGCGAAGTAAAAGTCATCAAGCCTGTGTTAAAATACTGTGCACGGCCAAGTGATGTGTTTTGAATTGCTAAGCCATGGTTATTCATTATTTTAAGATGTGTAAATGTCCTCATTTTACGTCTGTGACTTTTCCTTTCTATCTTCAACATTGACAGTGGGTGTCGAGGAGAGTTTTAAAGGAACATTTTACAGCCAAATGTGGTTTGCTGCTGGCTCCAAGCCAACTGAGCAATTGAGTTATTTTCCATACCTGACAGTGGGTCTGCCCTTTATGGCTTTTCATCATATCAATGTGCCTGGCCTTCCTCTTCTGTTTACCACTAATTGCTTGTTTTCATAAAAGTTAACTGCGCAATATATATTTTAGCTGCATTTTCTTTGAGCATGCCTTTCCTTCTGATTACATCTCCAAGCTTTGTCTGCCAGCGACCAACATCACACACAAGAGAGAACAGAGAAGGAAGATACAGGGAATATAGACGGGTAGGGGATGAAGGGGGGGTTAATGGATTGAAAGACTGAGAGGTTAACTGGGGCATTAATACAATTAGGACTTGATACCACTAGAGTTATAATATATACTGTACCTGGAGGTTTAGGCACCAAGGATAAATCCTCTGACATATTTTGTATCACTCTATATATTTTTGATTCATACAACCTGTCTTCGAAATTGTCTGCAGGGTGTCCATTAACTCCTGATAATGGACACCTACAGTACTAAGTAGTTCAAGTGAAATGGTCCGTTCTCCATTCTAAATGAGTGTGCTGGCTGTAGCTAATAAAAACACAATGTATTGCAATTATTTCACGTTAACAGGCTATCTAGTTGCAACAAAATGTGACTATAACATTTCATTAACCCATTAAGATAATGTGAACATGGATGACTGTTATGCTGGTAAAGATAGAAATGGTAAAAAAGGGAGACAGCACAAGAAGTAAACACTTATTCAATTACATAACAGATTATAAATATGGAATCAAGACAAAGGGAACAACAAAATGGACAATTAATACACCGAGAGGCTTCATTGCACACAAATGAATGGACACCAGCTTTGAAAAGCACTGCTGATGAGACTCTGCAGGGCTCTTACACTTCCCCTCTGAACTATCTTTGTATCACAAAGCAGTGATCTCACATTCCATTAACTATTCAACCTACTTCAGGCTGACAGTACGCATTTGTTTGTAAAATACAAAATACATACATAATGTTATGGCCTTCCACAGCGGAGCCAAAGTATTCGCTATGGAAGTCAATAATGTTCTTTTGAGCTCAGCAGACTAGATATAGTATCTACCGATATTTCGTATATGGCTGGTTCTATTTACTGGAGCAGTGAACAATGCTAGTTGGGACGTAATGGGACCAGTGTGATGGGTTAGCACAGACATCCTGTTTCCTCCACATCCTTAGCATAACTCAAAGCCACCTGGGAGATGTAGTCCCCCCAGCATACATCAAAGTGTGTGTTGGTTAAAGTGGACCTATCATGCTATATTTGAATAATATAGTGTAGGACCATACCTATATAAGGCACATTTATACTTTTTATTTTTCAAAATGCCAAACAGATCATGCATTTTAGCCATTCCTCATTTTGCTCAATTTACACTGTCTTTGCATGGGCTGATTCTGTGAGAACAGCACCATCTACAGGCCTGGCATATGTACTACAGCGTCTCCAGCGCTTTCAAACGGCAATGTACTACAGCGTCTCCAGCGCTTTCAAACGGCAATGTCCGTGGCTGTCTCCTCCTGATTGGTGGAGTTGGCCCAATAGCCGTAGCGCCACTTCTGTGACATCACAGAAGTGTTCAAATCTGGATCAGTCTGTATCAGATCCGTTGCAGCCCCTTTTTTTTTAGAGATTTGGGTATGGAGGAAAATAGAGAGGGTTGTGTTTTCTGACGCTTGGTTAGTTCCCTGGAACACCGGGGACACATATTCATTTATAAAAGACGTACACAAGTGCATTTTTCATGATAGGTGATATGTGCTTTTAATCTGATGTAATATGAATGTCACTGGCATATTTGTCATGTTCCTCCCTGCAAGTAGGCTTGTTCTTATCCAACCCCTTATTACTGTAGTTGTTGTTGACATCATCTGAGAGTCGTGATTCTACATTTAGTTAACAAAGGGAGAAGGGTTTGGGGAGAGATGAATATGAGAGGCTTGATTTGATCAATGGGCTTGCACTGGAATGGAAAGAATGAGACAAGGAAAGAGCAGTTTTCTCACCGCTGCAGAATATTGACATACACTCCCAGTCTTCTCATTACTGTGTGTGTGTGTGTGTGTGTGTGTGTGTGTGTGTGTGTGTGTGTGTGTGTGTGTGTGTGTGTGTGTGTGTGTCTGTGCGCGTCCACTTAGCCTCGCAGGAAAAAGCGGGTCAGGAGTCATATACAATGTGCCCCGATGCTTGTTAAAGCACACATGACATCTCACTGCAGTCAATAGATTGTCCTGATAACGTCTGTCTCTCTCCCCTTCTCTCTCTATGTTTCCTCCATATCTTTTCTCTTTCTAGGTAAGTTAAGTAAAAACAGCAGAGGTTTTATCTGAACATGAGATGGCTTGAAAGGTAACACAATATTTGTTTTTGTGTTTTATGGGCATGAAAAGTACATCCTTATGGTGGCTAAACTCAACTCCAGGAATTGTATTAAACAATATTTTGCATCAATTTGGCTATTTCAACAACTACATCTAGCAAAACCGCACTGATCTTGTTGACACACTAGTGATGCATAATGATACAATGCATACAGAATTATCTTTCTGAATCAGGCACCAGTGACATAATAATATGTCTTCTTATTTGTATCACCTGCTGTAAGGTTGCCAGTTTGTTTAATAGGCCTGGCATTATCAGTATGAGCCCGCACTGCTTTCACCTAATGGTGGTGTTGTGTTTTGCTGCTAATCTGTTTATCTAATCAGATGCTGAGGTTAGGGGGTCTATCTCATTAACTTGCAGGATATTGATTTCCTGTATTTAGTGCAAAGTGCTCTGCAGCAGCCTGCTTCTACATTCCCAGATGGGAGGAAGAATGCAGGTTGCTTCCCTTGTAGCGCATCAATCTACCCCGCCTCAGCCCAGGGTTGTTGTGTTGTGTGAGTTTGTGTACCTGCAGTCATGCCTAGGTGTAAAAATAGATACCAACGCGGATGATTGTTAGAGAGACATATTTAATGTCAACATGTCGACACAGTTTGAGATAAAGACGGAAAGGTGGATGGTTTTGAAAAAGATTTGGCGATGAGCATTGTCTTAACATTCTTCTTCATGGTATGATACACAAATCATTACATAATCACTGTGCTGAAGCATGTTTGACATATACAAAATAGTCCACACTGTTGGGGTCTTACAAAACATAAATTATGTTAAGGAAGAGCCTCCCACACAAAATATTCGATGGTTGAAAAGGTTCCTAAATACATGTGTATTGGAGAGCCCTGCAAGCTTGGCGCCCCATGTTCATGTCATGGGTGTGTGTACACCAGTAGATGGATCGTAAGCTTCATTTCTTTTTGACAGGGACATTTGCAACCAAAAAAGATCTAAGTTTGTTCCACTATTTCTGCGAAGTTCAAAATCCAGCACAAGACATCCAGCTGAGCACAACTTTCTTAATCTCACCTGTCAGAATCACACCAACAAGGAGAGGCATACAGTAAGACACTGTTCACATTTCTGTCTTTTTCTGGTTTGGTAAGGAAAGGCCATTATTTTAGGACTCCACGCCAACAGCAAACAGATCTAAGGCTACCTGTTAATCAGACTGTATTGATTTAATATTTGATGGCCTTTAAAACTTCCACGGGTCAAATCGTACATGTTGCAGTTTTGCTCTTCTGCTGCCAGGCAGTTTTGTTATGAATGCATTGTTGCCCCTGCTGCCGTCTGCTAGATTATGCTACATTTGCTGGAGTGGCATCTATTTTATGGAGCACATTAATGTGAATGTGTGCCATTTACTGCAATGAGGGTGTGTGTATTTATGTATGTAGGTGTGTATGAGTGCGTGTGAGAGTGTGAGAGTGTGAGAGTGTGTGTGTGTGTGTGTGTGTGTGTGTGTGTGTGTGTGTGTGTGTGTGTGTGTGTGTGTGTGTGTGTGAGGGCAATGCGTCATACTGCGACTTGCAGAAGCCCAGGAGCTCCCCTCTGGTAGCTCCCATGCTGCTTCTATCCATTATGTAACTACACTGTTCTCACACTATTGCCCTTTTCTAAGCTCTATATCTCTCTCTCGCCCCTTCCCTCCTCATCCCTCTCTACTTTTTTTTGTTTTTGTATGTGCAGAGTGTTGCATTTTTCGAGCCTTGGAGATGTGATAGGTTGGGATTTGGGGAATCTTTTGTGCTGATGTTGAGCTTGAAAGTTTGTGCCACAATGCAGAGGACAGCAACTTGTAGAGGCCAATCAGCATTCAGTGTGTTCTCTCATTATGTCTCTGCTTCATTCCCTCTGTATCTTTCCATCTGTGTCTTCCTTGTAGTATAACATTATTCTCTCTGCCTGTGAATCCATCCCCACCCACTCATTCTCTGCAGCATACCTTCCTTTGATAGAGTTACAGTCGCGGCTAGAGAAAACAAGATTTATTATGAGTACTCACTTTTAACCAGTCAGTTTAAGAGAATTCAGTTCTGCACCAGGGATTCATTACTTTTCTTATAAAGAAAATTGACAGAGAAAGTGGTTTGGAGAGGAGGAACAGGGGAGAGGATGAATTGAAATCTTTAATACACAGGCAAGTTAGTGGCAATGATTCATTTACCCAAGTATAATCTACGTCTTACAGATATATTCAAACATGTTTTTCTGATATGAATGAAATTAGATGTTTTTATTGTACTCAAAAATGGTTAAATTACGACTTGATGACGTCTGCACCGCGCTAGATTCCCACTTCACATTACTCTGCCCTGGGAAGCAGTTGTTTTACAGTCAGTGGGAGCAGGTTTTTGTCAGCATGGCATTCCCATTACCTTTATGGACAGTTTTATTAGCAGTAACATGATACTTTGTTGATCTCTGTGGTGAAGCTCGTTTTTGTTTGCTAAAGTAGAGGTCACTGTGTACAGTCTCACACTTTTCCCACTGTAGTTCCGATATAGTTCCGAAATGTCGCGTTCACACCAAAAAGAGCCGGAACTAAAATGAGTTCATGAGAACCTTTTTACCCCCTATTCCGTCCCTGCTAGAGAGCAGGTACTTTCGTGGGAGAAAAAGCTTCTTATGTCTGATTGGCTGGGCAGAATGCAAACCACGCCCCGTAAAACTCCCAAAAAGTTTTGTGAAGCCGCCATTTTATTATCCTCGCATTGCATTATTAGCATTAGCATTAGCCCAGCGCAGAAACGCAGAGAGACTAACTTATGGAAACACAAAATAAAACATGGGAGCGGTGGAGATGAGGAGGTATCGGCGTTCTGGTGATTTACTCGGAAGGCTTCAGAAGCTGCTGGGAGTCCCAGCAGCTTCTACTGAAGCCAGTCCCCAACTCCGGGGACTTCAGGCCGGGGATTCCGGGTGGCAGTATACGCCGTGAAGTTGTTTGCGGCCTGCCAGTAAACCCAAAGCAGAAGAAGAAGAAGTGACGTCAGCGGCTTCATTTGATGTACATGTACCTTGTATTTCTGCACAAGTCCTATGATTTGGTGAATAGATTATCTCTTGACAACACATAGTAAATTCATGATGGTTTGAAGATTTGGGAGGGAATTTGAGAATCGTTTTTTGATAAGAACCCAATTCTATTTGTCCCTCTGTTACTACCAACTACCGAGTAATGCTATACACTCTGTATCATGTTTTAGTTTTTTTGGGACTGAAGCCATGGCTGAGAGTAAAAAAAAACGAATTGAGTCACAGATAAACCCGTACTGTATGTACCTGTTTTTTTACACAACACTTTATCTTGAGTTGATAAGGGAATATGATAGCAGAGTGTGACAAAAATCATGTATTTCTCCAGCAAACACTGGAGTGTAGTTTTGTGTTCATTTACTGGTAAGACTTCATCTCTCACAGTAAAAAATGATCATGTTAGAGAGTGGGTACACCACTTCATTATAGAATGATTCCTCTAGCGCTCTAAACAACAGGGAGCTTTATATAACCTATCCGAGGGTGAACTATTCCTCAGCTTCTCTTCAGGGGGCTGAATACCCAGTGATTTTGCTTAGTGCTTGTCCTCATTATGTTATTTTCCACATTTCTGTCATTTTTACCAAAAATATCTACTAAAAGGTTATAGTTTCCAGTCAAGCAGTAGGATTTCTCTTTGATCTCATGTGACTAAAATTTAGAGTTGCGGTTTCTGCCTCTCTGCATTCGCCTGCCTGTTTGAGCCTGCAACTACATCAAACACACAGATGGCACAACGAGGCATATCCATATGCTTGTGCACACAGGCAAGCACGCAGCCTCTTACATTCACATTTGAATGGTTTTAACCACAAGTTCACGCGAAAGTACAACACACACTTTAAAGTCAGCTTTATTGATGTCCTCAGGTCTCATCTGTTTTTGTGTGATGGCAAGTTTACTTTATTGTGATCCGAACATTTCATCAGCTACTATGACAACACTAGTCACAGTCTTTGCTTCTTAGACAGAGAGCAGAGTGAATGACACTGAATCAGTTGCTTTCAGTTCAGCGAAGGATGTCGTAATTTCTTCCTCCTGCCAACCTTCACCTGAGCCATCCTCACACAGATTTCTCACAAATGTAACACAGATCGCTTCTCACGTCAATCCCCACACTGACTTTCACAGAGTCTTAACAAGCCATTTCCCTCCCTTCTCATCTGCAGTTGTACAGTACAACACTGCATCTTATTAAACATTTACTCGAACCCTCTCCACTCTGGGGTTTTCCTTTTTCTCCTTCCTCTCTTGCTGAAGCCTCCTCCCTCCTTGGGGTTCTAGTGGTCTGACAGATTTAATTTGGGGATGGTGAGGTGTGGAGGAAATTGGGGTGAAAGTTTGACTTTTAAATTTCATAGGAGCCATCTCATTATGCTCCTCAGCTTTTCTTTCAAATGCAGTCAAGAAGCAAACACAGAATGCTATCATTGCCTTGATAGAGAGAGATGTTTTTCTACTATTGTAGTAACGTGAATACCAAAAAAAGAAGGTGATGACTTCATAATCTAACTGAGCAGTCTGCTTTTTTAAAGTTATGAATTTGTGTGGCGACAAACTGCCATTAAGCGTCTTGCCTGGACCTTTTTAAGTCTCATGACTTCCCATTTGTTTTTGTCCTTAAAGAACAATTCAACACCCCCTTTTGGCTAAACTAGGCCGATTCACAGCAGTCAGAACTACCGTATAATTTTCTCCGGAAAAGTAAGAAATCTCTTCTGTTGCATAAACTCCATAAAATGGGAAGAACTTTGATTCATTTCTGGAAATAAAAGGTTTGGAAGTTGCTCTTTAAAATGCAGTAGTTTAAAGACAAAGAACATATTGTTTCATAATGTCTTGGAGCAAAAAGACCATCAATTATTAGAAAGAAGGGATTTAGCTTCCGTCTCACATGCACACTGGGAAATAAGGTCTCTCAGAAGTTGAGCATGTATTCATTTTGTTTTTAGCTTCAGAGTGGGAGTTTGAAGATCAGATATGCAGGTTTGTATCAGAAGCTGATCTGGGAGTTCATTTGTTACATTTCACAATAATGCATCATTCCATTCGTTAGACTTAATTATTCTACAGGCTTCTTAATGGTTATCCATTAGGCTTAGGACAAATCTGTTTAGGTGGACTGCCCACATGCAATATTATGCTAATAGATCTGGAAATCACACAAAATGTTCCATCATTTTTGGGTTTCAATGCTTGTCATTAATTCCATGGAAATGTGACACATTTGAAGAATTGTCCTCAATTCATTTCCATTCAAAGTCTTTTGCTTTATAATTCGAAAGCCCTGAATCCTAGTGGTTTGTTTTATATGTGTGATGTATCTGTCCTTACATACACACATTGAGTATTATGACATTTGTGTAAACTATTCCCCTTTAACAACCTTAGGCCTTAAACTGTGCATATAACATGTATATTGTGTGTTTTCAAATAGTTTTGTGTTTTGCATCCACGCTGCCCATTTGATGTTGTTTTTATATTCGTGCATATACTCTAAAATATGTGGCCAATATGCACGTATTTGGAAGGGCGTGTGCTGGTCTGTGTGACGGAGTTTGGTGGTTTCCTCTGCAGTGTGGAGACTGAATGTCACAGACTGAGCCATTTTCAGAGTAAGATAATTTTATAGCCTCCTAACCTGTAATTACTTTAACAATTTAATGTCACACAAGTTCCCCGCAATACTCTTTCCCACATCCTGCACCCTCTTCATAATTCATGCCCTTTAATGGAATTTAGGGCAGTCAGAGAAAATCATGAGACAGAAGAGCTTAGCAATGAATTTCAATCACACAACTTTCTTTCAAAATTAGTCAGCCCCATTTCTTGTTCATTCAAAGAGTTTTCAGGTTTATCTCAATAGCTTGAATGAATATTTTCTGTGTCTTTTTTTCTTCCTGGTTCTCTAAAAATCCACCACCATTTTGGTCCAGACTGAAATATCAGCTATTTGATGCTACATTATTTGGTGCAGACAATAACATTCTCCTTAGGATTCATTGTAATGTGACTCTTTATCTAGCCCCACATCATCAGGTAAAATAAAATCCAATTCTAACCCAAAACCTGCGAATTACATTCCTATCAGCTTACTGTAGCTGCACTTTGTGTTTTTTTGCTTGTTAACCAATCTTAGCTCTATAACATGGTAAACTATCAGTTAACATGGGTTAGGTTTTTCTTTAGACCCTTACACCGTTGTAAACATTCTGTATTTGTTACAATTTATTTCATATTATCAGTATGTGACTGAAGTTGTCATGGATCCAAGTTGTTGCCTAGCAATGCAATTTCGTTAAAATAGCCAAAAATAAGATTTACTTTATTATGATCATGGGTACATTTCTACCACACTTCGTTCAACTTCAAAAAACTACATACAAAGACTATACAAACAGTATAGAAGAATGAATACAACATATTGCACATGCCTTGTAAGATAAAAGCAATTACTACTTAGGCATTAGCAATCTGATATACCCGGCCCACTAGCAGCTAACATGCTAGCATCGCGAATTATATTAATTATAGTAAAAGTGCTGACATTGTCAACGTGAAGGGAAACCAGAGGCAGGGCGCTTCACTTTCATAAATGCTGTATATGGAACCTTTGATATTAATCATAATTAGCATCAACTTTTTGTTGTTTTTTTCTGAGCTTCAAAGAGTCACCATTATAGCTTTGGACTATTAGTTTGGTTGAGTTATCAATAATTAAATGTTTGAATTGACGACAACAATTCGATGTAAAGATTATAGATACCCTAAAAACGAAATACAATGATCAGGGATCTAAGTTAAATCATGTTTCAATCCTGCAGTGTGACAGCCAGCATTGTTTGTCCCTTGAGGCTACAGTAATTAGTGTATCACCGTAGGTCATCATTAGGTCATATCATCCCCCTGAGGAATCACTAATCTCCATCAAATAGACAATCAGTCTATCCAGTGCTGTGATTAAGGCTCAGACTAGTCAGCCAGTGCAGGGGGAGCCAGTGGAGCGCCGCGGCTGCACCAGTGACACAACGTTGGTGCAATGCAGGAAAGTCTATTTTTGGAGGGGTTGAGCAACAGAGCTGACACCATGGCTGGGAATGGAGGTGCATAGAGTATTGGATGGGATAGATACAGATGTTTAGGGGGTAAAAGTGGTAGAAAAGTGTAGATCTATATAACAGGGTTACAGAGGTTGAGAAACAGGTAGCTGCAGTACTGAAATTGTGTATGACATCAGTGTTCACAATAAGCTTGCATGTATTTTTGTCAAAACACCTGTAAACAAAAGGTATTTGGTCACTTGTTTACATTATGTACAACCTTAGCTTAGTGAAATGCCGTAGTTTATAGGTAAAAACCACAAGACACACAGTTGACATTTGAAGCCAATCCATTATTTAAACTAATTTCACTGTTGTCCAAAAAGAAAAGTCATTGCAATTAATAGCCCATTAAATTATATTAATTTGTATTTTGAATTTGAGCAAGGTACTTCTTTCACAAGTTTTCTTTAACAATTCATGTTTTATTGATTCTTTATTAATGTATGCATGGGCGTCACAGCCATTATATGAGGGTGGGACAAGTCCCCCCCACCTTTTTAAAACGATTAGTTTTGACCCCCCCACTTTTACTATGCGGAAAGTCCGTGAATCGTCCGTGAGTCCGTGAAACAAATCCATTCCACTTGCTTATTGTGAGAATGCCCAAATCAATGAAACTCTGTAGGCCTACCATGTTTTCACTGCTACTTTGTACCAAGGCAGATTCTCCCATAGCGCGTGCATGTTCAAGGAGTGTTGTCATAGTTGGACANCCAAGGCAGATTCTCGCACACATTCTGCGTTTTTTGTGTAGCTGTGTCTTTAGTTGTAAAATTATGCACGCCACAGTTTCCCCGCTGCGAGGCTCCAGCGCTAACAGTTCACGAGCGTGCTCCACTAGCACCCGGATATAAGGCGCTGTTATTAAAGAGGTGGAGGGAGAGCCCTCTCCTGTCAGACTGAGAGGCTGATAACTACTGCTCAGTGAGGTGAAGGTCTCTCTGAGTGTTTAGATAGTTCACTTTAGTCTAAGTAGTGGGTCTCAAACGGTTTGATAATCATTTATGTAAGTATTTCCAAGGCACACCTTTATATGATCATTATAGTTATAAAAAAACAAGAGAATAAAAGGTATGAAATTATTCCAACTCATACTATAGGACAGTAACACAAAAATACAGTTTAAAAGGAGAGTGATTTGTAAAATATGCATAAAGAAAAAGTAAATCTGTTTACAGTTCTGTTTCATATGGGTGTTGAGAGATGTATCCATAGATCTCTTCAATGTTGCTCTCAAAGTGCACCAGATTGATGCTTTTAACTTCAACATTAAAAAAAAAAAATCTTCCCGGGGGAGCATGCTCCCGGACCCCCCTAGAGGAGGTGAGGTCCACCACCTGCCCACACCCCCTGTCAAATTGTCCCACCCACATTGAGGATGCTTCGCTCATGAATGTATGTAATTGTCTTCATATTTCTTTTTTTATCATCTCAGTAATGTGCAACAATTAGACAACTTTCAATTCTAGTTTTTCAGTTTAAGATGAAAAACTAGATGGGATTTAACCCACACTTCTCAGACATTTTATGCAGTGCTAACTTTTTACTTGTCATAGCGGAAAAATCATTTTATAATTTAATCACCCTAGAAAACGTCAAGCTAAATAGATAGCGTTTTTTATTAATGTCAATCATTACACCTGTGCTTTACCTGCAGCGGCATGTTAAAGTATTTCGCTCTTGTCACCAAACTCTTCTATCAAACATCACTCGTGTTCACTTAAAACTGGCTACATCTGTCACGATGTATTGTCTCTATGGTAACAGTGCAGAAGGGTGACTGGTGGTGACATTAATGAGATACATAATGGATTTTAAATGCACGCCCCTCTTATTGAAATGTGCAATGCAGCATCTAACTGGTCCTATTTATTCCCTGATGGCTGCAGATAAAAACTACAATGCTGTGAATTGATAGACCACTTGATAATAAGTGCTTCAGCCTGAAAACTGGCTTTCATATATCAGTTAGGGGAAGAGCAAACAGAGGAGGTCAGACACAGTGTGTGACCCTAATCAGTGCCCTTGTTTTTATAACATTAGATCAGCCCCAAAATAATTCAGACATTTTGAAAAATTGAAAAATATTCGTATCCAAAAAGCCATCAAAAAGAAGAAAGAATTTAAATATATCGTCTAAAACTGAGAATTGTTAATAAGCCTGTGACCTAAGATTTTCATTGTCATAACTACATGACACACATGACAATAAAAGCCTTGAAACTTGAGAAGAGATGTGTTTCCTCCATCTTTATCACTTGTGCGGACACACCTATGCAGTTTGTGATGTCAAGTGGTAAATACCAAAACCTGCAATAAATCAATAGTAGTAAGGAAACTCTTTGCACGTACACCCTTGTTAGTACATTGTGTATTAGCCACTTGGTTTTTAATTTCAGTGTAGGCACTTTAACATAGTAAAAGTGATATTCTCTCTGTCCATGTAGTAATGGGATAATGAAGGCATCAGGGGTAAGAGCAGAGTTGATTGCTTCCACTGTTAGTGAGTCCCATGCTCAGCAGATGGCGTTGTAGTGAGATGGCCTCGGGTATGGACCATTGATGTTTATGTAGCTCCCATCTGTACCTGCTCTAGGACAACCTCGTCATATAGCACTCACAATAAATATCACCAATTAAATGGGTGGTTTTTAACCAGATATTCATGATGCTTTTAACCATGGGGTCTGGCTCTCCACCTGATTGAGCCCATTTCAAAATGAGGGCAGATTTAGTGCGCTTTCTGTTGCGCTTTGTGAAAGTGGAGCAGTACACGTTGTGACATACGCGCCCTTAAGCTTTATATGTTGGTGAAGGGTTTCGAGAAGACATCATTATCTGTGCCTTTGCCTTTTGCCTTTGCCTTTGCTGATTACAGCACAAGCGGTTCACTTTGTAATAGAAATATTTTTAACTATTTGATAGTTCTATTACGCACAATATATGCCTAATAACCACTGTCAGATGGAGCCTAATCCTAGGCTACTGTATGGAAAGGTAGGTGTTTTAAGACAGTTTTATTTGTAAACACATTTAAGAGCTTAAAGTAAAAGATATTGTGCTCATGTGAAATGTTTTTATTTTCTTATTTGGGAAATTCCTTTTTTTACTGTTATATACGTAGTACATTTCTCACCCATATACAGTAGCAAATGAAGTCCTCTGAGTCAAAAAGCCTCTCCACAAGTGAGCAATTTTTTGAACACTTGAACATTCTTCACATTCTACAAATGGCCCTTGAAGCCTCTGTGTCCCCATTAGATGAGGGGATCTAATTACAAATATCTGATTTAGAAGGGGAATCAGTTAACCTTTGCTCAAATGCCACTGCATAACCATCTGTGAATGGCAAGCAGGAAGACCGGGCCCAAGGCGTTTCCACAGCGACACGCAGAGTGATGGACAGCTAGCCTACCTCAAAGGAACAAAACGTGAAAGAGGCCTGTTTTCCTGGCAGTCTCTAGAGGGATTTGCATGTGTATTAGAATATAAAGTCCATTATATTACTAGGCATCAATATGTAACACAGTTCATATATTGATTTTCATGTAGTAAGGCGTACCTTACATTCCTCCTCAGGTTTTGTGACCTGAAGAGTTTCATTATTCCTCATATATACATCTGGCAGGCCGTGCTGTCGGAGCAGCTCTGTGATGTGACTGCAGCTTGTGTTCAGCCTGTGTTCTTTGGACATCGATCTGCAGATAAATGAAGAAAAGTACTTTTCTAAATGGCAGTACATGTGAAATCGATATGTACTTGTACTGCTGTGTAATCCGGCCTCTTTCCCTCTGAGGCCCTGTTACAGAGAGCTATTTCAGACCACTAATGTCATGGCCTGCTGATTCAAATATGATGTGATTTTTTTGTAAATGGAAAATCATTGTCCTGCTTACAAGCAGGGGTCACAGATGATGATGGGTTAACACTGTACTTAATGGCTGTAATTTGTCATTGTGTTAGCTTTCTGCCTGGCACATATCGCTGTTCCAAGATTCCTGTGTCCCTGCAGCATGGTTGCATTTGATCTCTAATTTAATCCTCATCAATCTTACCTTGATTTGTCGCTGCTACACTTTCACCCTCCTTCTTTTTTTCTCCTGGTCCCATCGTAAAATGAACGAGTAAAGCCTCATCATTGATCTCCTTGTTCTAAAGATACTAGCGCTAATCCGTCGCAACTCTCCTCGCAGCTTTGCTTTTTGTCTGTACTCCTCTATTTCCCTCTCTCCCCCTCTCCTGCTTTCTATATGTATTTGACGCTGCCTTTACACTCTCTCATCCTGGCTTTTTCTCTCAGGTTGAAGGATGAGTCATGAAGTCAGCTTTCCAGTGTTGAGTAGAGCAGGGACAAACAGCCCCCAAAGCAGGGACTCAGCTTATGTAATAGCTTACACATGCGCAAACACACGCACAGGGTCATACAGTGTATATTGTATTATTCCACTACTGGCCCCAGTTTCATCCGATGTGAGTTGTGTGAAATGATATGATTGTTTAAAAGGATCTATCCAAGAGACAGCTGGAGTGTTGATTTTTTTTCACTGTGTATACATAATGAATAACAGGTGCTTCAGAGCTTTCTAACTGCATTCTTGCTTAACCTTCAAGCCCATTTAATGAAAATGCTCTCCCTGGTGCTGCCTAAGCTGTCAACCCTGCCCCTTTACACACTTAAACTACCCACATCCCCCCAGAGAACTGCTTTTCTGTCTCTATGTTCCCGCAAGCAGATTCCTGAACATGCAGCTTCCCTCCGCCCTGTTCAACCCTGGCTGTTGTGGCTGAAGGTGCAGGCTTTTAGAGGCTGTGAGGTGGTTTGGCTTTTGGCAGGAGTTGGGAGGCTGCTGACGTGTTTTGGGCAGGATGTGTGTAAAAAGCAGAGCTGGATCCTGTTTTTCAGACCGCAGCAACTGGAACCCATCCACAGCTATTGACTTTAATGCAAAACACACACAGACACAACTTTAGTGTGCTAACCCCAACCTCAACTCATAACTTCCTCGCTAACACCACTTGATCACAAATGTGCAAATTGATGTGTGCATGCAAAGTCACTTATACACATGCATGCAAACACAGAGTGGTACATAGACAGACATGCACTCTGAATAACATTAAATATAATGAGTTGCAGATTTGCTGTGATTTATCTTATCTTCACAATTGATTACCGACTGGGGCCTGCAGCTGGTGCTAAGACAGAGGAATTATTCTGCAACCAAGTAAGACATCCTGTGTAACAAGTAATTTAAAACAAACATGCCTCGAGAGGCCCCCTGCATGCTTTCACACTTACACACGCAAAAACTATGGCACACACACTCACATAAACAAAGAGAAAAATAAGATGGCATTTGTTGTGCGGTTTGACATTTTATGGCATGCATGCAGACACTGGAGACAGACAGAGGGTGTGCTTGGAGTAGCAACAACACAAAACAAACTTACATGGCAACAGCAGCTTTAAGGAGGACTAAGATGGATCCAAACACACATCACTTAAGAAAAGAGAAGTACAGCGGAAGGTGGAATTAAAGGAAGGAAATGAGGGGAATTACTTCTGTCAACACTTTGCCCATATAACTTAACCTAATAGAGGCTCTAGGTGTGAATATGAGCACTCCTGCGTGTATGCAGATTGTACATGTGCAGACGTGTTCCTCTCTGAATGAAGTGCAGCTGCATGTGGTAAGAGGATCAATAGGTTTAGCTGACTGGATACTGAGAGTCAGGCACACCTCTTACACAGGGTCAGGACATCCCACTTACTCGAGCAGGGAGGGAGGGAGGGAGGGAGGAAGGGAGAGACGAGTGAGACAGAGACTGAGAAGGGGAGATACCGAAGAGACACTTCACTGTTTTTTCTCTCTCTCCCTGTTTCCTCACTTCCCTTCCTGGGAGGTTGTTATAGGGCAAGCACAGAGAGGGGGACGCAGAGTAAGAGACAAAGAGGGCAAAGCTGAGAGGATGAGAGCGAATGTGAGCGTGTGAGTGACTCTGTGTGTAACATGCTCTGTCATGCTGGTGTGACTACCACTGCCTCCCCGACCGCCTGTCAGGAAAAGGAATGTTTTCCGGAGGACTGAGTCCCTGAACCAGTTCACCATGTGGATGTGGGACAGTAATTTCCAAACCTTTGCCGGAAGAATTCCTCGGAAAAAGGAGCAGCGGCCGGAGAGCTTAGCTGGTCCTGCTGGGTGGCCGCCTGTGTGCTCGCACTGCTGACACTCCCGCTGAAACACAGAGTCCACACTGGGCTCAACTCTGCTGCCAGTTTCGCTTTTTTATTGTCACTTTTATTGGGATGTTTATTTCTTTTCACAAACTCAACGGATTTTATGGTGTTATGTAGTTTGACTTTTTAAAATTGCCTTGTTGGATGTAAGCTGGCACTTTTGACAGTGATGCACTAGGACCAAACCAGTGAGGTTGGAAGTTAAGAAGGGGCTCCTTACTGAAACTGAATGGGTTTATCACAGCAGTGGACTGCAGTATGGGACACTACATGTTGTGCTGTGGCCTTCGGATACTGTGGGGCAGTGTCTGGAGATAGATAGCCAGATAGAAAGGTAGGGGGATCAGTCCTGACCCAGCTGCAGTATGAAGCCTGGACAATGTCCAGGTGTCCACAGTGACAGGTCCATGATGCACCTCAGCCATTTCCCTTTAAGAAGACACTCTTGGATATGGTGAGTAATGGAAGTGATGATGTTTTGAAAATAGACCTACATGTGAAGTTGTTTACTTTTTCTATGTTTTTAATTGGTCTTTTAATGAATTAACTGCTCTTCCTTTATATATGGGAAAATGTTTTGTGAGTTCATTTTAAATACAGACAATTGGCATGCAGATTAATTTGTGAGCGGGTGTGTTGTTTTTGTGGTGTGGTTAGAGCTCCCTTAAGGCTAGCCCAGCCCAGTGTTTTTTCCCAGCTCAGCTCAGATGTATTCAGGGACATTTATTGTTAAATGGGCCATACATTTCCTGTCATTTTCTCCCACACTAAATCTACAAGTGGGTCAAATTGTGTGCTTATCCCAAATAGCAAGCACTCACAGGTATTGCAACGCTGAGATGCTTTTCAATAGCAAAATGATATGAAAAACATCTGGACATAGTGCTGTATAGTTAGTTTTATAATGTGTTGTTTTGATTAGTCATACTAAGGCTGGGTATCTAAGGGGAATAATTGTCTCAAAGCTATGTTATGAACTGGGAGGGACACAGAGGACTCAGTGATGACATCACGGTGGGCTATTGGGATTTGAGCAAAACAATGTTTTCCAGTCATTTGAGTTCTTTGTGCTAATAACGCATTTTATGTTACTCTTTCAACAAACGGTAGTAGGGTTAGTTATGTTGCTGTCCAACTGGTTTTCTTTGCCATTAGTGTCTGCGTTTTTAACCACTTGCTTTATTTTCTTTCAGTCACTAACAGCCCTAGGCCTTTGGGTATTCTCTACGCTTTGTTTTAAAGCTAATCACAGACATGCACACCATATTTGATATATGTTTTCTCTTGTTTCTCTCTACACGGGTGAATGGTGATTTTACAGTAAAGGAGGGAGGATGTGGAAAGATGAGCTTTAGGGCGGATGTCTATGCAATCTACAGTATGTAGCACAACTTGTACTCAAAAATAGCAGCGATATATTCAACTGATACCTCCGCTCATATTGCAGAGTATGAGATGTTCCTGATAATGCAATATAATAGGTTTAGGTGTTTTTTACATAACATAATACAGTTCAAATAACTTGACTTGAATATATGGAGGGTCATTTACTGACCTTTTCAGTCGAGACAGTACAATCGAGTGTTAGATAACTAAATGGAACACAGAGGAATAGATGCAAACAAACAGGTGAACTTTATGCAAACATGCACATTGAAAAAGCCTCTAAAGCATATTCACCCAGCCACTTAGACTTACACATGTAAGTAAACAAAAGAGGGCTGGGCTCAAACCAGGAAGCATTGTCAAATATACCTTGGTAATCCATGAACACACTTTAAACGACAACACATCCAAACATCCTTATTCCTTTATTTTCTCTACACACACACGCGCGTGCGCGCGCACACACAGGTCAGGCTGAATAAACATAAACTGAAAAGCACCTTGACTATAAAGTTTGGATGAGTGAGCTTTTAAAATGTCATTTCAAGACATCATCCTTTAACACTTTAAAGTCATACAAAGTATCTGTTTTAATGGTTCACTGTGAAATATTTCAGTATGACCCGCACTCACTTTACTTACATCTCCTCTTGCTTTGATTGAAATGCATAAGTCTTGCACAATGCAATGTTTATCATAATGTAATTCTACATCATAGGTTACAGCGTTAACTGTTATGTGCCTCTTATCACAGGCATTTGCGTCGATACAGTTGTCCCTTGTGGCTGTAACTCCTTAAACTAATTTGAGAGAAATCTGTCTGAAATTAGGATGTAAATCACTGTCTGCTGGAACGTGTTGTGTTGCAGAATTAGATGTAGGAAATGTAGTGAGTGTTGCAACAACAATTCCGAGCTGTCATGGTTGTCAGAGTCGAGCATTAGTCTCTGAAAATGGGGGATGGGCCTGTCAGACTCCATTCAAGCGTCAGACAGGGTTTTCTTTTTCTCATTGTCTACACAGCAGAGCTATGCTCTATCGTAGTGTATGGGGTGTGTCTATTTAGCTTAAGGGGGACCCTGATAATGGACCAGACCCTCTGCATGTGTCACACCTGAGGTACACCAGCAGAGTAGCACTGAGAGAATAGAGCAATAAATACATCCGTCTAAAACGTGCAGCCATATGTGCACTCGCCTTTAGACATTAAAACACAATTGTATATGTTGTATTCATTTGGGCATGTGCATCTCAGTCCAGAGTGCATTGAGGACAACGAAGAACATAATTGCCCCCTCTCCTCTCATCAGGCCATGCTGCATCATAGGGTTATTGTGACAGTCAGCATCTTTTATTGATCTTTAGTCTAGTGCGCATACACAATCCTTCCATGCAGAGTGAACGTCTGGACTGAAGCAATTATTGGCACGCTCATTTCATCCTACATTTGAAATGGACAGGGTTTTGCCTTCAGCAGCACACTGAATAAACGGAGATGTATGATTGTCGAAACAGCATCAAACACTGACCAGAACGGGAATGAAAAGTGTGTGTAGTAATCCAATTAAGTGAATCCAGGGTAGAGGATAGACGAGGCTATATTTAGCTAACAGGGATTGGAAATGCATTGAGGCATCACTTCCCCCTTCCTGAAATATTGGAGGGAGTGTAAGTAAGAGAATAAACAATAGTTGATATCTGTAATTTTGTTTCTTGTTTGTTTCTAAGTGTTAGAGGACACCCAGTTTTACTCTCCCTCTCACCTTCCCCCTTAGTGACTACCTCAGATAACAAGACACTAGGCATTGTTATATTTTTTTCACACTGCACATCCTCATTGATTCTACGGTCTTGGGTCAACCTCAGACAAACTTTAGATTACTTTCTATCACTCAAACTTACTTTGTTTGGACCTTTTGAAATAGGCTTTTTTGAGACAGCAGAGAACTGCTGTCAGTTCTGAGAAGAATAAGTCATCACTCACTGTTGTCCCAGGACCATCAGTTGTGTGTGTGTGTGTGTGTGTGTGTGTGTGTGTGTGTGTGTGTGTGTGTGTGTGTGTGTGTGTGTGATACTGATGCATTTCTCACCTCCAGCATTAATCTCTGCCAGTTTACCATGCAAGGTTATGCAGATTGACTCTTATTTGAGGTGCTCTCCTCTCACACCCCCTGATAGAAACACACAGTTAAACACTCTCTTCTTCACACTTTCTCTTCCACTGCATTCTCCCTCAGAAACCAGGCTGGTATGTGTGAACAAATGTGGGGATACAAATCATTTTCAGGACACAGTGTGCTCTCTCACCTCCTCCAGTTTAAGTGTATTTTGATACCAGACTGACACAATTAATTTCTCTATATTTATTTGTAAAAACAAAAGTCACACATTTACAATCAGAAAGGTTTTCGATAATTGTTCCGTTTTGTGCATTATTCACTAAATGCTAGAACACAATTTTGATAATGTTGTATTTGTCAAAAACAGTGTGAAAATATTTGCTAAGCGGCTCCCTTGTCATAATTTAATATGATGTATTATGTTCATGTCTATATATTGCAATTTTATTTAGCAAATGTCTTATACATTCAAGCAGCGCCGAGCGATGTGAGAATAAACCAAACTAGTATTGGTGCGGGCCATTAAAAAAAAATTCATTTAAATGATTTAAACATTTCATAGTTGAGAAAACTTCTGAAGCGTGACACTAAACATAGCATTTTACCCTTTTACAAGTATTGATAATTGCTGTTTTAAAAACCAATAGTGTTGTCTTTCCTGATTATTATTTTAAAAATGATTGCAATACTTTACATTAGATCAGTCTGTTAGAGAACTGGATGTACAACAACAGAATGGCAAGGCAATGCTCACTGCTGTCAGTCAGAATGAACTGGAATGTCTTGTTACTCCAGCTTTCCCACAAGGCAGTGCAGTGTTAAATTGATTATGAAGTTACTTGTAGCATGACAGACATGTTCTCACCGATATGTTTGAGGCTCTAATTTTAATCTGCATAGAGAGTAGCATGCTGCACGATGCTCACAAAGACTCCTCTGTTTCACCTTCGCTCTGTTAGGGGACTTTCAATTAGCCTCTCTTTGGAATTGATAAATATTCAGTTTGTCATTTCACACTTCTTTAGGACCACATCTCGCTGTGTGTTTGTCTTAGCACACACACAGTCAGTTACTATTGACTATATTAAGATCTTCGTTCCATAATGAGTTCTATTTATCATCCGATATCTCTTTCACATAATGCTTCTTTTGTTTTCTTATTGTGCTATTCTGCAAGTTATTTACAGTTGATTATTTAGTGTTGCACAAGAACAACATAAGAATACATAAACATACCCCTTAGGTCAGATGAAATGCAGTGGAGAATGAACATTATCTAGAGACAGTGTTGTCATCGCTTATTACTGCATCTAAAAGTCGGTTTGTCAGACAGCAGTAAACAAACACAGTTTGGACCTACTGGCATCATTACAAATAATATATGATATAAAATGAGTCAAACTGTGCATATCTACCTGTGTATCTAGTTGATGATGGTCTGCTTTCGGCATAATAATATTAAACTAACTTGCCGCAATGCCAAATCGTACAATAGCCCTTTCCCCACCCTACCCTCCGTCTTCCTGCGCCCGTTCGCAAAACACACCCATCTTTGAACTTCAAATTAATTTTCATCTAAACTATACTCTTCTAAAAATGTCTTGACTGCTTCTTGCACTGTTGCAGCAAACACAAATGTAAACCCTCAACAAAGTAATTAAAACTGTGTCTGTGAAAAGTCGATCTACAGTGGGTCTCTTCAAGACCACATTTTGCCATGATGACACAAACCGACTCACAAGGTGATAACAAATATGTCTCATTTGTGCTTTTGAATGGATATCTTGGCTTATAGAATCAGAATCGGTTTTATTTAAGTATGTTTACACAAAAGAGGAATTTGCTTTGGTGTACGTTGTGCACACAAAGAAACAGAAAGAAGAATACGTAACAAAACTAAATAAAATTAACAAAGGACTGTTATGACAGAGCTATTTTTTAAAACGATTTCAATACTATTATAAAAAATTAACAATATTTACATTTGACAAATACTATACACTGTATTTAAAGGAGAGAGCCGTGCTGATTTAAAAGAGGTAGTGTGGAGAAGAAAATGTATGCAACATGTGCAGGATTTACACTTTTAAAAAAATGACAAGATGTTGTTCGCATGATGAGCATTAGTGAAGATAAATCACTGACTCTATTCAGTGAGATCTTTTTGGATGCTTTCAGCTATCAAATATAGGATGTGGTGTAATAACATTTATTTTATTAAATGTACAAAAACAGGGCAACAAGGCCTTCTTGCCACTGGCTTCAACAGTTGTGGCTATATGACTCCATAGTTACATAACTTGCTCCCTGGAGTACACAGCAACGCATACAAGAAGTAAAGATCTGAAAGGCCTGGAGACAGCTTTGACATCACATTCATTTAAAATATCTATTTCAATTTTATTCGTCAAGGCCTGTGCTGTCTCTCAGCCATCTCCACACAGCAGCTGCAAGATGGGCATTCAATCATGTGTTCATCTACAGGACAGAAGCAGTAAGATGGACACATTAATAAGAATTCAAGAAGTTAGCCAGACTTATTGGAGGCAGGGGATAGCCGCAGGTGCTTATATGAGCTCAGCGTAAATCAGAAATAGAAATCTTACAAGCTTAAGCTGGGAGCTAAGGGAGCAGGGACTGCCCCGGATTGGGATGTTAGATACATCTAGAATAAAAGCAGGTAAATCACAGCCTCATTTTAGCTTTAGCGTGCAGTCAGAGGTTTCAAATGACTGTGATAGCTACATTTGATAATTTTACAGTGTACATCTTGATTTTATTAATAACTGAGGGGGTGTTTGTGTGCTAATAATTGTAATTCATGAACATGGTGTCTTAGGACCAGTATAAAAAAAATCAGTCCATTAATTAGACAAGCAGTTTTCAGACTTTCAAATTATAAGATTTGATTGATTATCTCGGTTATATATTTTTTTGTAAATTCAACAATAATTATTTTAGAGTGCTGGATGACTGAAACAATCTTAACATGTCCTCTTAAACTAGTTGTCACCATTAATGCAAATGTATAGAATTAGAAACATATTTAATAATTTTTTACCATTAAAATCCCATGAAAACAAATGTTAGTTGCATTCCTGACAGCAGCAACGATATGCACCTTGAAAGGTCATTATGTATTACAAAAAAAAGTTGGTACAAACCGGAATCAACTAATTTCCCTGATATTAAAATGTCATTGCTGATTCAGGGATAAAGTACAAAGAAAGTAGGAAATAGCATTACTCACCCTGTGGTACGCTGGAGTGTCGCTATGCAGCCGTGTACGTCACTATTTAAACCAAACAAAAGCTGCGGCTAGCCAAAAGATGTTATCATGCCAAGGCCCTTTCCTGCAGGAACAAAGCCGGGCTGCTTGTTACAAACTCCCACCACAGCTATAAAACAAACAGTTGTAATGAAACAAAAAGATGTGGAGTTTTCAAGAAAAACAGTTCAGAGGCCTAGCCCTTGGGTTTTCTTTGAGATACACAAACATTGAAGGGTTAATGCGTCAATCCTCATTTTCTGTCTCTTTGGAGGTAAAGGGTCATCTGGCTTTGGTTTCTTGGCTGCTGCTTTTAGTGAGAGGCCACAATCCCTTTTCTGATATCAAAATGTGTCTTTATTTATCCAAGAAAATTGCACTCATTTTTAGAAAAACTGTCAGCTGTGTTTAGCTCAACCACCTCCCTTGTGGTCTGCGTTTTGGACATTAGACATGACAAACATTTTGAGAAAGAGCTTTTACGAGCAGGGAAGCAGGACGATGTTTATATCAGGAGGGAGTTGCTTGTGATAATGACGGTGATTAGGATTGCCATGATGACGTATATGAGGACGCATACAAACAGATTAGAAAAGGCTTAGACTAGGAGGGGTAGTCCGCACATACACACACACACACACACACACACACACACACACACACACACACACACACACACACACACACACACACACACACATGCGTTCACACATACCTTGCTGGATTAAGGTTATTATGACTTTTACAGTATCATTTGATCTAATGCTTTCTAGGAAACCTGTGAGAATACAGTAAAGTAAGGTGTATGTATTGGTCTTTATTGTAGTATTATATTTTGGCAAACTGTGAGTAAAGCTGAAGAGTATAGGATCAAACAAAACCCTGAAATGTTGAGTGTTTTCTTCTATAATTGTTGCTGCTCCGCATTTCTCATTTGTCCAGTTTTATGGTGCATTGTGTCAGACTTCCTTTCCAAACTGCATACCCAAGCTCGTTCATAAGCAATGTTTGGTCTACATATTTCACCTTCCTCTGTATTATCGCACTCGTAAATTATGAATGCAGTTGTACAGTGCTTCTTTAGAGGAAATACACTCCCACTTGCAAAACCCAACTGTTACACTTCTCATCCATCCGGATTGACAGACTCTCACATTGCAGGGTGTAGAATAACACTCTCTCAGCAGGACAGGAATGAACACAATGACAGATTATTTGTGACGGCAAGGAATATCTACAGTACACTTAATTTCAACTTTCCACCATCCACTTTATTTGGTACACTCCAGTACCGACCCCCTTTTCTCCACAGGGAGTTTGTTCTTTCCAGCAGCACATTTATGCTACAAATATCCTGTCTCAAAAACCTCCCAGATGTGCTTTTATTGAGGTTAGGGTACATTGTGGGTTGGTCTGCAGATAACTAAGGGCACATAAGTAGCCTACTGTAAGAACAAGTTGTTCTGCAACATCTTGAAAATATCAACAAATGGAGTATAGATCAGCCCCAACAAGAACATTTGTGGCTATAAACTTGAATCAGCTTTTTAGAACCCAGATATTCTAGTTCAGCATTCTAAGGAGTGAAAGACAATATAATCTAACATTTGTTCAACATGGTTTTATTTTCTCATGAAATGAAAACTAAGCAGCTCAAAGCAGCTAAGCCTTCCAGGATAAAAGTCTCATTTGTGTTTTAATTTGTTTAGCCCTGAGATGTACCGATTTGATTTCAAGAGGTCCTTAGCAACAATTATACATTATAAGCTAAATTAGACAAAACACTCTCTGGGTTAAAGTTGTTTGATTGGGAAGGTGTTATAAATAATCTGCATATGACGACATGGTGCAATGATCCCCTGAGACGCTGGTGCTCCCTGAGTGTGATTTGAGGAACCTCTTAACCTGGATTACCTGGACTGGGACGAGGACACCCTTGGCAATGACTGGGGGGATCCCTCCCACACACACACACACACACACACACACACACACACACACACACACACACACACACACACACACACACACACACACACACACACACACACACACACACACACAGAAAGGACATTACCTGTCCTACGAACTTCTCCGTAAGCAAGGGCTGAGCTCTGACACTCTCACAGTGTAATGATGTCACCAGGGTTTTTAATGGGAGATTACTCTGACATCACTGGGACTGCTGCCAGTTAAACCTATAAGCTTCACCACACAGTGTACTAGAACTGTGCATGTCTGTGTGTTATATCCAAGAGCCGATTGATGTCCATTACACCGTGTGGTTTTGAGATAGCAGCAGATCTTCAAAAAGCATTACATAAGTGATCTTCAGCCCTGATAATGAGAATCAATTAAACACACATACTGTACACACACACACACACAAAAACTACGTAATAAACACACATCATAAACATGAAACTGACCTCTTCATAGACAAACTATAACATACAGGCCTTTGAAGGCATACCCGAAGAGGCATTTCATTTCAGGGTTTGTTGTGCTGTTCTATGCCCAACTGAGCAACACATTTCCTTTATTGTACAATCTTGCTTTGAGATTACAGTAATGGCCAACACTTTGGACAAGGTTGCTTTTGTGGCTTAGGGACTTTATATGAGTACTGCAGTTGACTGTTTTAAACAATCTGTCAGATATCAAAGCCCGCTCACAAATTAACCACAGGTCCATGACTTTAAGCAGCACTGACTCTAAACAGCGCTGCCTCTTACCAGCACTGCCTCTTTTACAATAATTAAGCCTTTTAGATCAAGCAAAGAGATAACTGTTGGGCAATTGTATAACAGAAGACGTAATTGATAGAAAAATAAATAAATAAATCAGTCAATAGTGGTTTACTACACCCATTCATGAACTGGTAGGCTGTTTTTCTATGTTTCTGAGGTGGATGTGAGAGAAACAGCTGTGTTGACACGAGTGTTTATTTGCCTTTAAGCCACATTATTTCATGCTGGCCTCATCGTTCTTACATTCATACTGTCCAGCGTTAACACATCACGACACACTCATGTTGACAGTGTATGCAGCCAGATACACAAAGACTTGCAAAACACACATGCACAGCACAAGCAGGAGCTTTTGTTGGTCATATTATCAGTGCTTACACTTCAGACTTTCCGTTGTCGGGGGCGACTTTCTATTGTTCTCTGTGTCCTGGTGAGTCTGTGAGACTAACAATAGTCCAGCCAGTCTGGGAGTCAGCTGAATGGTCTAATGAAGCACAGGTATGTCAAGCACATCTGCTGTCGATAGTTCATTTATTGTTATGAACCACAGGCATATTTAACAGTGTTAGGGTTTATCATTTTAGCAACATTTATACAATTAAACCTCAAGTACAACAATCAGTGTTGGTTGCTTCTCCCCATCTTTCTTTTCTTGACCCTGTAAGAAGCCCCCTGTCAGTCTCTTTTTCTCATTACACAATCTGCCGCTCTATCCTTAGCAACTGCAGGCTGATTGGTCGTCAGGACCTACCTGTCCCTTTTGAATTCTGCCGGGTCACCATGGCAACCACATCATAACACGAATCTAGCAGGGGACTGTGAAGGCAGGCAGGTAGTGTGTGTCTAGCTGCGGCGAAGGAATTGCTCCTTGACACACATCATAACAGCTGTTTCGAAGAGGCAAGATTGGCTGAGAATGGTTTTATTTATGCCTACACTCCACGGTGCCACACACATCTCTTTTGTTGTCTCTTAATCACATTGCCTTTGCTGATTTGCATTCTTTACAATAAATATCAAATCATTGTATAAGATTCCAATTATTTCTGCAGTGGAAGTGCAGTTGCCATGGCACTTGACTGCAGCAGTAGCTTTAAGGCACAGTTATAATTTATTTATCATCATGCTATATCACACTGTTGCCTTTAACTATTCAATGAGCTGGAAAGACGACGCTGAACCTGAATGATTGGAAGAAAGTTAATCCTACCCCCATGTAATTGCTGTGTCTCTAACCAGGCTGCCATGGTCCTTCCTCACAGTCCAATTTAGTATTTCACTTTGGAGGGAAAATGTGTAAAACTGTCACTGCTATGGTTACATGGTTGTTATATACTTGAATAAGATGATCATAGTCAGTGAATCAGTGTCTTCATCCAAACTGCTGCCTATGTCGTTCTCCTCTGTAGTCTTTCGGAAGCTGAAAGCACTTTTTACACTACATGTCAACATGTTAACCACAGACCCACCAGTGAAAATGCGTCCAATTTGCAGTTCAGTATCTTGCCCAAGGACATTTTCCAGTCATTGTAATTATATTCACTGTTGTTTGCAACATCCGTGAAAGTGCAGTTGCCATGGCTCTTGAGACCAGGGATGCACTGATGCAACTTTTTCTCAGTATTCATTGAAATGTCTCAACTTTGAAATACATTCCAATGCTCTCTTTGTGCTGCTTGAAAGTCATGGGAATCATTTTAATTAGTAGTTGGTGGTAAGGTCACATGAGGCCACTTATAGCTATGGTCCTAAAAAGGATCAATGAATATTATAATGACATTGACATAGGATCTGTTTTTGTATTTTCTTGGCCAATCCCAAGAGAGAGAAATATGTACTAAGATATTAAAATTGTTCGTTTGAGTTTCAGTACCAAAACCCTCTAAGCACTAATAATAGAATAAAAACTGTAAACGATACATCCAGTGCTGATAGGTCTTCTGTTTCTGTCTTCGCTCTCTCTTTTCTATCAGCTAGTCTCTTATGTGTTCACCTAAAAAAACCTTGACACACCTGATTCTACCATCAATCTTAAGTCCCTAACAAGGTGGCTGACCCTGACAGTCCTGAGAGAAGAGTGCTTCACAAAGCCGTCCCCGGCCATTAGCTGTTTATGTACTTCTGTACTTAACCTGCACAGTCTGCATCCCTGGGTGCTCATTTATATCACTCATTACTCTATCCCAGCGGTTCCCAACCTGTGGGCCGCGGCCCCCTAGTGGTCCGCGAAGGCATTGCAAGTGGGCCGCCAAAATTTTTTTTTTTTTTTTTTTAATTTTGTACAGGCTAAAGACACAAACATGGACATACCAATAACATATAACACATGACATTCCCATCTCAGACAAAAAACAAAACAAAAAACAGAAGAAATAAAGATACAGTCAGTAGGACCACTTCAACATTTCACAAACAAAAATAGGTTGACAACCAAATACCACCAAAAACACAACATGGCAAGCATATTTATTCTTCCTTTAATCCCACTCTTCGTTAGAGCTAATTATTTCCCATTTCATGGAGTATTGAGCCACCCTTTGATTTTTTGTGGCAATAATTGTTTCTCTTGAAACACCGTAAATTAAGATTACTCCTTGATTGGCTTTTAAAAATATGTATTTTAGCCAGAAGAATAGTTATATTTATGAACTGTGTGCAGTCTTCATCTAAAAGCCCAAATAAAATATTAAATGGTGTAAATGTAAATTCAATATTTGCCGCCAAATAATTTGCAAAACATTATGATTTGTGTGGAAACATTTTCATTATTAAGATTTTTCTTTTATTTCAACCTCTTTTCCGTTCTCTTTCTTGATCCTCCTTAGCAACGGTCATTACAGTCCTTGACAGCGGTGTATTCTACTGGATTTACAACATTTCACATGTTCTGAATTGACCAATCATAACTTTATTTAGCCTCCTTATTGTTTATGGTTGAATGTGGGCCGCAAAACATTTTTGGATTTTTAAGTGCAACCGCTGCTCTATCCAGTTATTTTCTTGTGTCATTCATCATTTATTTCTATGCAGCATTGAAATATACTTTCCTATTGTCTTCTTCCTTTCGCTTCAACAATTTTCCTATTATCTACATTTTCAATTTGATTTATCATTTATCATTGCAATAAAACATTCACAGTTGCACTGTACTGCCCACACCTAGTGTTCACAAAGATGTGGCTGCTTGCATGTACATGTTTCAGCATTCACATACAGTGGTTCTGCTGGTATGCATTTGAGCCTCAGGGAGACAGAGTGACGTCAGTGTCTCCGTCACTGTGCGCTCCGTCACAGCTCACCGCTGCCACTGACAGTGTGTGGCCGTGTCTGGCAGCCTGACACACGCTTATGTTACAGGGTGTGTGATTGTCAGAGGGAGCAGTTGGTCTGTGAAGCCTTGTTGCATTGATCTCTGTGTGCATTTCATCTGGCGGTACATATTCTAGTGTGCTTCAGTCAGCACCATTTTGTCTTTGTGTGCTTGTGTTTAGATGTTCAGTGTGAGTGTTGCAGCCTTTTGTTTCTGCCGTTGTGTCTGGGACTTTGACAGCCTCCCTGTCCACACAGGGCTGTTGTCACATGCTGGCTGCATCTGTCAGAGCGGAGCAGGAGCCGTGACTCCACAGAGAGTCTCGGCTCTGTGTGCTCGAGCTGCTGCTGATGTTTGAACAATGGTTCCTACTTTTTCTCGGCGGAGCACACTGCCCTCTGCTGACAGCTCGCAACACTTCAGAGATTTATCAGTTGGAGTGATTGAGATTTTATCTTGATACAGTTTCAAGTGTTTGAAAAGATAGTACAGGATAGGAAATGACAGTAATCTTATTTGAAAGATAAAGAAAAAACTCTCTCCCAGTTGATCCTGTTTCACTTACAGCTCTTATTCCTAGGGCTGCTTGATTATGGCAAAAATCATAATCACGATTATTTTGGTCAATATCAATATCACCTTTATTAAATACGATTATTCATTGACTTTAGAATTATTATTTTTTATTATACGTTGTTTTCGTAATCGTTGCAAGCCAAAATCATAATCGAGATTCAAATACGATTAATTGCACAGCCCTAGTTATTCCTTCGCTGTACTATATACAAACACATCTGCTTTAAAAACATTTAAATTCATATACTACATTATCTGCTCTAAAAAAGAAAATCTGTATTCTGAAATTGCAGTTTTCATTTGAGATGCATTTCATACAGAATTTGCTGACTGACTCAACTTTGTTTATCGTGGTATTTTGCTTCCCTCTGGTGGTGGCTTTCAGGTATTACAATGGTTGGGAATGAGAGAGGCTCAGTGGTTTGGTCATATTATTCTTTGCTTTTTAACTCTATATTTGTATTCAACCTACAAGTTGTTCTCAGGTTACAAAATATAATAGGTATTGTATTATATGTGTTGCATTGTTCACTATTGTGCAAATCAGCAGTTAGTTTGAAATTCAAATATTGTGATATTTATCTTCATTGAGAAAACGTCTTTATAATATAATAATGTTATTGTACACTGTGACCTAAACTATATTTGAATGACAGCTAATCATTTAGAGGGGCTCTCCACATTTTTTTAAATGGATGGAAAACAAAGATAAAAGCACATTTTAAAACGTGTAAGGAACAGTTAATTTGATATCCTGCAACAATACATCAACATGTTGTGTGTTAACATCAAAACAAATGAACACACCTAACCCACAGTCTATCCCAGTGTGCATGGAGAAGTAGACAGTGTTGAAGATGAGAACTCCAGCATTTAATGAAAGGAACTTCATGATTAAAACTGTTGTTTCATTTTACTTGTGGTAAAGAAAGAGAAGTCAAATGACAATTATTGTCTCACTGTTTCCATACTTCTTCTGTACGCTTTTCATCTTGCTCTTCTATCCACCATAGCGCTTATACTGTATGAGGGAAATTGGCGTTGTGCATACAACATGATTATGAAAGTCAACAATATCATTATAACAAAACAATGTCGCAGCCACTACTGACTCTTGATGGTTATCTGAGAGAAAAGACAAATTAGTTTGCTCTACATCTGCACTTTGCTCCTCCTTCTCCCGCATATCTCTCTTTCGCTCCATCTTTTTCCCGACCAAGACACACCCATACTGAAACCCTCTCCCCTCAAACCCCTCCCTCCTTTCTGTGCAGTAAGCTTTATCAGGCTTTTCATTCTATCATTTTTTTCTCTACATCTGTTTTGACACCATTGTGTGTGTGTGTGTGTGTGAGTCAGGGAGTCAGTGTGTGGCAGTGGTTAAGAGCCTCACAGAAATGAGTTTACCTGTGAACTCAGATTATCTCTCCTTGGAAAGGATAGCCCGTTACCGGCATGCCTGCTCCAACGGCTCACCCTTCGCAACAAACCAGCCAATCGACATCAAACCTCGTGGCAGGAGAGGGTAGGATTGTTTTTTGGGACTGAAACTGTGTTTGAAAGCAGGGATGGTGATGTGACCTTAGCCTTCCTTGTTTAGTCTTGTAAGGATTTGTTTTCATGTGAACAATGTCGTTGTTATGCATTCAGTAAATAGTCAGATATGACTTATTCTAGCTTTGTTTGTGTTGCTCTTTCTCTACATGTAATATCCAACTGTTGCCTGCATGTAGAAAGTTGAGATGGAGAGTAAGAAGTGATCACAGGAGGGAAACTTGCTGAAACTGAAAGTCAGCTGAGCTTAAAATCTGTAGTTGTTATTGCTCTATTGGTTGTTATTGCTCTTTGGGTGTATGTGACTATGTTCTGTGTGTGGATTCATGTGTTTGTATGACTCGCATGAATGTACACAAAGTGTGTGTTCTCTCTTATCAGAACATTAGCTGATGAAAAGCTCCACCTGGACAACACAGAGCTGGAACAGTGTTCATAAGCAAGCTTTGTGTAAATGGTTGCTTGGTCGCTGGTTATGTTGTGAGAGCTCTGTAGCAGCTGTTTACTCTGATCAACCTATAGTGTCCACCTGAAGTGTGTGTGTGTGTGTGTGTGTGTGCGGTTGTTTGTGTCCCCGTGTTCCATGAGAATCAGCTACTCTGTTTTTACCGAACACGGTTGAGAGCCAGGTAAATGATAAATAAGCAGGTTCCATCCAGTCATCGCATAAAGCATCAAGGTGATGAAGAGGATAAGTCCGTTCACTAACCACAGCACAGCGTAAGCTCATCATCAGAGCACTCTCTGTCCATTAACGCTCACACACAAAATGTTAAGACCTTGTTAGACCCATTTTCATGCTGCATTTCTCTGACTCACATGTACTCAGCGACCTCAGACACAACTTAGATGTGTTATCATCTGATGAACGTGTCTGCGCATTAACATAAAGTCACATTGTGTTTGTACCTCTAAGGCATTTGAATATGTACAACGGTAATGACTGGTGGTGTTTGTAGACATATAGATATGGATGGAGGACGTCAATACTGTGTAGCAGCCATCTGTGCTCACTGCCTGCTCCTCAGTTAAGTGCTATTTATATCAGCATTCACCGAGTGTGTTTATCTGCACCCTATACCCAACATGGTTCTTGGGAGAGGCCTTTTATTAAACTAAATCAATCATTTTGTCAATTGCTGTGGTCGCTTAATCTATGCAACTGCTTTTTATGACAACAATTATACCAATGTTAGCACTAGGTGGCAGTGGTTCTCAGAATTGCATAAGTCATACAGTATATATCAGATAATTAAGTGTTGCAAATACATGGCACAAAAGTGTTTAATAAGTAACCATTATACATTATACCATTTGTGTAATAGCAGTGACCTCCTCTTACATAAACTATGCCACTGTTTTACCAATTTAACAATTCACTAACTAACTAACTAACTAACTAACTCATTCATTCATTTATTAACTGACATGTTCTTTTTTTATTCCAGAATATAAAACATGGAAATGCAGTGAGTAATCAGTGCAAAAGCACAAAAAAAGGACATTACTAGGAAAACACAATTAATAGAAGGATATTTGTTTACTGGGGATAAATATATAAACAAAATAATTGCATTGGGTTATTTCCTATATTTGGTATATCTAACCTTTTTGTTAGGGGTTAAAAAGTGTTCACCTCTAACAAATAAATATTGTTAATAAAATACATTGTCTCTTAAATTGAGGCTGATGGATCTGGAATACATGGAGTTACATAGTGTTGTAAGTAGTGGAAGTACGATTGAATTTCTGCTGAAGCACATTCCTGCTGCCTCCAGCACGTTTGACTCATGTTGAGCAGGTTCATTATGTGTGTGTGTTTTACACCACTGCTTCCTGGGGATGGCAGTAGTGTAGCCTAAAAGTAAATACTCATGATGTGTGAGTGTGTGTCTATGTGGACAGTGGCCTACATTAAAAGTGATAGTAGAAAGAGTACAAGCAGAAATGACAGTGTGAATCTCATTTAAAACTTGTTGTATACTGAAGAGAGAAAGTTAATCACTTGTTAAGACCCAGTTTATTGATTTAAAAATGTGGTCCAAATGTTTTCAGTTTCTCAAGTATTGAACCCAGAACGAGGACATGGGATGAATAGAACTTACATTGGTTATGTCATCATGTTTTCTGTTTTCATCTTAAGGTTTTCATTTGCAATTCTCGTAGGCGAGGAACAAGTTCTCCTAAGGCAACTTTTCCCTTTCCTTGTTATTTCCCTGACTCAATGGAATGTGCAACCGTGGTAATAAGATTAGTTTCACCACTTTCACGAAGCTATAAACTCATTCTTCCAAGCTGCACTCAGTGCTATTTACTTCTAGTGCTCATACACATGGTCATATTTTTATATTAATGTAAACAATCTGGCATCAACCATCAACTCCCCCAGAGGTGAAATGAAAAGCGTTAATTGTGCATTTGATTAATTAATGTTCATTCTTTTTCTGGCATGAAATTTAAAAAATGATGGACGTATGTTGACATGAAAGGAAGCTTTCCTTTGAATCAATACATGGTTACACAGCGATCTGCTTTTGCAACGCAGTCTCACAAGTCTAATTTGCAAGACTTAGTTTTTGTGCACAAACAAGTATTTATTTGAGTTGAATAAGTGTTGTTAGTATTTGCTAAGAGGTGTCTGCATATAAAGTGGCCATGCGTTTGTCCATGAGTCATTTGTGCAGGTTACCGCATGTGAACCTGTCTGCATGTGCGTAATCAAGAAATTAGCAAACATCGTCTGTCTCTCTGTTCTAAGGTCTGCCTATTTTCTTCCGTGACAGGAAAGCACATCTACGTCATGTCCTCATCAAGTGGATATAAAATAAGTTGCATATAGCCATAGTAGTATCAGTCTACGGGTGCAAGGAGCAATTTATTCTTCCTTTTTAAAAGAGCTGCAGATGGATGCAACTTCTTTTCTGCTGCTCTTTCTCTTGAAGCCATCCCTCTCAAAGAGGAGCATCCTCTGACTGATGTCCATCTCTTGTTACTAACGCCTACGGCCAGTTGCAGTATTGATGACATGTAAATAATCGCACTGCTCTCAAGATGAAAGGGCTGGCATAATATTTATGCTGATGCTTCCGTGTTCATGTTTTTTTTTTTTCTATTTGTATTTTGTTATCGGTTTGATTTAAACTCTTGGAGAAGGGACACAGTCATGGTTGTGCCCTTCTTTTTAGCTGTGTTCATAATCTGGTGCAGCGTTTTCAGTTAATCCCCAAAACTTTAACAGAAATAACTACAGACACTTCTGAATTAATGTTTGCAGTGTTAAAGCAGGATTTATAGATGCAGGATAATGCCTAAAACCACAAACACCTTATACATGTCTGTGTATGCATGTACATCTTTTATATTGTATACCATGCTAAAATAACATATGCCTACACTTATACTCATATGTTCTTTTTCATTGTGATTGTCCTACAAGCTGCACACATGAAACACATGCATACAGAGGATGAGTAGCGTGCTTGGTTCTACCCCTTTATGTGTGATTGACATGCAGACAGCTGACACACCTGCCTGCCTGCTGGAGGATGCTAATGTTAGCTTGTTTTTCAGAAACTGTGACAGCAGATAGTGCCATCTGAGCTCCACACACTATTGTGTTGCCAACAGCACACGGATGATGTTTATTATTTTTTTAAATAACCTCCTTTGTCTTTGGTATGATAAGACACAAAGTAAAGCCCTTCTGTTTAGGAGGAATATAATAATAAGTATTTGGAGAGAGTGCTGGAATACGTTTATTATAGGGCATACAGATCATGACTCCATGCAATACATGAAAGTCTGAATGCTGCTAAAGTAAAGATACCCGTAGTACCTGTATGCTGTGTGTTACTATTCTCTCTCTTCTGTGGCTAGTGTAGAGTTAAGTGGCTTTAAAAAGGGTGTCGGACTTTGTGACACATTTAAGCCGTAGAGCCTTCCTTCAGAGTGCTAACACTACAGTAAGCCTGTTTGCTCTTAAGTGCTTCTATTGGTGGGCTGAATTAAAACAATTGAAACTTAAATATATATACATTCACACTATACAAATATTCCAATAGATTATTATACCTTCTTACATAATAAAACGTTAAAACTCTTGGCAATTTGGAAATATGCTTTGTATAATAAAGTTTCAAAACCTTGCAAGTTAGCTTCAAATTGCTTGCTACGATGAATAGGTGAATAATCTTCAAAAGTATTGCTTATTTCAAGTGTTTTTAGTGCGAACATGTACCAATACATTCTCAAGCATGTTTACTGTAGTTCTACCTCTTATTTGTGTACATCCCTTTTCTCAATCTGTTGAAAGTGAACCATTACTATCTTGGTACACGGTCTCCAGATCATTGACATGCTTTAGCTGTTAGTCTTAGGTTACTGTGGCAGCCGGGTGATTGGCATTTGAGACGATTGTTAGGATTGCTGGAGGATACAAGTCCCGCCCTTCAAGGAATTACTACTACCAAAACAACCCCGCCCACTCCAGACATAGCCAAGCTGCAGCTCAGGAAGACAGATAGGCAGAGAGACAGCTCGGGAGAGGCGTGTAACTCAAAGACAGGGACACAGTCGTAAAAAGAAAAAGAGAGAGAGACAGAGGTAAGGAGGGAGGGGGAAAGAACGTCAGAGAGGAGGGGATCTTATTTCCTCCAGTCAGGAAAAAAGAAAACATAGGGACGGGAAAGAGAGGAGCAGAGTGAGAAAGTTGAACAGAGTGTGAGCAAGGCTGCATTAGTGAAGGCAGATCACACGCTTACCTAACAAGAAAGATAAAGCAAGTGAGTGACAGAGAAAGAGAGGGGAGGAGGGAGGGAGGGAGAGAGAGAGGGGGAAAGAAACACCTACTGTCAAACAATCGCAGCTCAAGGAGAAGCAGCAGCCGTGTGGAATAATTTTGGACGCAGGATTTGTTCTGCACTCCAATCGACTGACGCTAAGGAAAGGAAGCTCCCACTGGACCACCTCAGACTGTGAGGACTGAGGTCAGACCCCAGCAGAGGGGTCCGAGGGCTCTGTGTGGCCCCCGGGGTGTGTGTGTTTGCAGATGTAATGTGGAAGGAAAAGCAAGACCATGAGTATCATTCTTAAACCGCGGTCGCGCTCCACCAGCTCATTGAAAAACACTGAGGGAATATGGTAAAGAACTTTGTCCTTCTGGATACATTTCCATGTTGATCCTGTGTGTGTGTTTTTCTCTATTGTTCTCCATCCGCCTGTTTATGACCAGCAGAATGATTATTTTTCCGACTCCCCGGCTTTGCGACAACTCCTTTCTTATTAGTTGTTTGTCCCTGCTGGCTTGAATTGCTTTGTGTGTTTGTGGATCTTTAAAGTATCGCCTGAAAGCCATCACTTTTCTTCTCAATCAAAACCTTCTGCCTCTCCTGTGGTTTGCTGCGGAAACCTGCTGAACCTTGTAGATGTGTGTTTGTGCACAACATGTTCTGTAGTCAGATTATGTTTGTTCTGTCCTGAACTCCAGTGTGTTTATTCTCATCAGGCAGACTCAATAAGGACAAGGCACTTGCTGTAGTTGGCATGACCCTGGTGTGTGCTTTTATTAGAACTCACTGTCTATTCACTCAGTACAATCATCTATAACACTAAGCAAATCGTGCATTGAGGAATGTGTTGTATCGCTGTATACATGCTCCTGTCTGCACATGGCTCCAGATAAATGCAGGATGCAGAGTGCAATGCCAGGGGCACGCATTGCCCTGCCCTCCCCCTCCTGTCTTAACTTGTCCTTTCCTGTCTGCACTCATTTCCAACTAAGAAACTGCCCTATAGCCTTAGCATTAGAAGGTAATATTCACAGTTTTCCCATTGTGGTACTCTGAGGCAGAGCTGTAAATGGATCAGAACAACCCTGGACAAATATGCAGTGTTTGTGGGTGGGGGGGGGTTGGTTGCCCGGCAGCATGTGGGACCTCCCTGCAGGGTTCACAGTGTTCACACATTGTCAGTTTATTAATCTGCTCTACAACGTCCCCAGCAGGAAATGACGCTTGTGTGAAATGAAGACATACAAATTAGGTCTTTGAGGGCAGAAGTTCTCTGTGCAGGCGGTAGAAATCACAGACAGCACGTGTTGTTGTTTGAGGATGTATAACCTAGGGAATCTACACAAAAATCACATACTAGTGTTAGGGCTTCCTGCAGAATTAAGCAGTGTTATCATGTTAAAATCTGGGAATCAGGCAATGTTAGCTTTGTATGAGCCATCTTCTTGAATGATTACCAAAAGCAGTACTCAGCTGGACGAAGCATACCGCCTCCTCCATCTGGCCTGCCCTCCTCTCGGCTGTTATTTACTGTTGTACCAAGGCTTATTTCACTAATTCTCATCATCGCTCTGTCTTTCATAATGCTGTCGCTGAGCTTACAGGATTTATAGTTGAATTAGGAGTGCATTTGTGTTGGGGATAGTTGGTGATTAGCTGTTTGATTTGGGTATGAGTGTTTTGCAGTGTGTGCATTTGTAATGCAGACAGAGGTGAGTGTTATCTTCCTAAGTTGAATCATTCTCATCAAGATAAGTCAATTAAACACAACTTAAATGTGTATGTGTTTCCTGGCTTTATGTTTGTGACAGCGTATTTGTCTTTGTGTGGTTGCATGAGTGATTGTGTACTCATGTATTGAAGACAGTGACGTGGTCCCAATGTGTGACGTGCCCCCTGACGTGAACAAACTTAGACCCCGCTCCACCCAACCGTGTAAATGCAGGTTTGTGTACGGAGAGTTTTGAGTATCCACTTCTAAGTGAGCTTAAGTTTGGGAGAGGGGATGGATGAGGGAATGATGTTTATGAAATCATCTTAGCTTCACACCTATTGTACCCCCTCTTTCCCACTTTAAAACCCCAGTGTGGTAGGGGCGCTGAGATAGAGCATGGTGAAGTGTGGAACTTGTGACTTTCAACTCAAGTGCTTGCATCTGGCCTTTGTGAGTCTGCAGTTGGGCATCCCTGGCGGATAAATGTCGAAGGTTACCTGTTATCTTTCCTCTCACAGAGCTGACAACATGCCAGTTATCCAACATATTTTCCAAATGTGACCTTAAGTGATTCAGATGATGAATAGGACTGAGAATAGGTTCATGGTTGAGTGGACGTTTATGTAGACAGAAGCACGACTGGTTTGCTTTGCTCCGAACCATGTGACCTGAGTTGATGCTGCATTGCCATAGTGACCTCTTTGTATGTCTTTCATGATTGAATGAGTTTCCTGTATGACAGCGAGCACTAAAGTTGTACCACGACTAAAAAATAAAAGATGATTTTTTTATGTGTACTTTACAGGGCAAGAAAAGGGAAGAAAAGAGAGAGAGAGCAAAAGCTTTAAGAAAAATACCCACCTTTTTCTCAGAACTGCTTTCAGGATTATGAGTAAAATCCTGAAAGTTTATTAGAGCCAGCCACCATGACCCAGCCACCATGATCCAGCCATTATGGATTTATTTTCCAAAAAACAATTACTAAGAAGGAGTGTGTATAAGTACGGGCGAGATATAGAAAATGTGTCTCGGTGGTCTCCAGAGTAGTCAGTCACGGATCTGCTTGGCCTGGCTGCCCTCTGCTCAATATGCTTTCTGTGTCTTATTTTCTATCTGTAAAGTTTGTTTGGACCACTTCCTTGTTGGGTTCCCTTCCAAAGATAACAAGGACAGTGCTTAGAGGTTTATGAATCCTAACATGTAGCCCAATGGAGTCATTTTTTGGGCCTCTGTGTTTATGAATAAGCTGCTTTGCTATATGTCCTGCAACATTAAGTTCACAATTGTATGTGCAGGGTAAGGAAAACAAAACATATCTGTACTTAAAGTCATTTGATATTTGATTTTACAGACACAATTTGGCCCGTACTTAAAAGATGCAGAGGTGACATGCCTCCTCCAACTTTCAACAGTACATGACTCACATAAATACAGTCCCACATTGCTAATCCATAACAATGTTTTTGTCAGTAATAAAACCAAAAAGTCTTAAACTGTGTATTTATTTTATGCTTTTTTGCACTTTGTAAAGAGACAGAAATATTACGTTAAAACGTACAGTCTTGAACTCTTGTAGAGTTGGGTATTTTTCTGTTCCACCAACTCTGAAAGATCTTTGGAGAACAGAGCCTCACTATCTTCTGCCAATTACAGTTATGCCCTGACCTCTTCCTCCCGTGCGTCTCCTCACAGAGCTATCACATCAACTCCTGGGGGGTTTATAATTGCTCCAGTGACCCAGGGCTGAAAATGAATGAGTCATTGATCTATGCCATTTGATGTGTGTGTGTGTGTGTGTGTGTGTGTGTGTGTGTGTGTGTGTGTGTGTGTGTGTGTGTGTGTGCTTGTGTGCATGTGAAAAGACAGATTAAAAGACAGACCCAGAAGGACAGAGAAGATCAAGACAGAAATGTTAGTGAGACACAGGGGATAAAAGTGATTTGCTTTGTCCTGAGACCCAGCAGAATACTACAGAATAAAGTCAAAATAGGCACCTAGCTATCTCAGTGCCACCATTTGTGTGTTTTAACATAGCAACACACTGTTATAGTGCCGCTGAAGTTTTCTAGGAGCAACACTCCTTGTGTTTTCCATGTAACCCTAACTCCAGCATCAAACTCTACCCCTGTGGGAACACTGTCCCTACAGGCCATTTCTCCCTCTACTGACGTAGACTGCAGACTGTTGTAGCTCATCAGGTTACTGTAATACTAATCTTACTTGTGTTATCATTTGGAATTGAAATGTATCTTTTCCAAAAGTCCCAAGCCTTTCCAAGATAATGTTATTAATGATCAGCTAGCAACCAGCAACATGATTGAAAGCAGTATCAAATAAACAGTGTCAACATTTTTGGCTAGGCTTCTAATATAGTAATGTTGAGCACTCGTTGAAATTCTTAATATGAGTGCAGATTTGCAGCGAGTCTATCTTTCATTTCGTTATTCTACAATATGAAGTTTGAAAAATAGATTGTACGCTCTCCAATATCCCCTTAGTGTCTGCACATCAAATATGTCCTTCCTTGCTATTTATATCTGGGTTTTGTATAACTCCCTTTTTGGGTAAACTATGGCTTCTTTTTGTCTGCCTCCTAAGAGCCCAATGTACTTTCCATCTCCACAATAATCCCCTCTGAGTTGTACTCGTGCTTTTTGATGATTCTCACAACCCAGTCAAATGGGGTGTTGTCCTTTCTTTCTTTCTTTCTTTCAAGCTCATGCTTGTTCATCAAAGCCTGCTGCTCTATGTCAGAGCAGGGAAAAGGCCAGACATTCCCATTGTGATGTCAATACTGGTGAAATACCTCACTAAAATAGTGACAAAGATTAAATAAAAAACGTGTGTCTTTGGAGTCAAACTGTGGCTCACACACACACACACACACACACACACACACACACACACACACACACACACACACACACACACACACACACACACACACACACACTGGAGAATCATCGTAGGCTGTGACGTCATACTAAGTGTGAACATGAATCAGTTGTGAAACATATGCTGCTGGGTCTTGTGTTTTGGCACTCTCACCATCTCTCTATCTGTGATCTTTATCTTTGTCTCATACGTAAACTTTATACACACAGCCATACCCACTTTTAACACAGAACAACTGCCCTGTGTCTGGAATGAAAGTTTATACATCACTTTTGTTCCTGTGGCTTCACACCTGCAGTGGAGAAAACAGATGGATCCCTTGATGTGATGAGAGGGTGTGGATTGGATATTGGATTGCGGATTTGGGAGTGTGTGTGTGTGTGTGTGTGTGTGTGTGTGTGTGTGTGTGTGTGTGTGTGTGTGTGTGTGTGTGTGTGTGTGTGTGTGTGTGCGTGCGTGCGTGCGTGCGTGCGTGCGTGCGTGCGTGCGTGCGTGCGTGCGTGCGTGAGCGTGCGTGAGCGTGCGTGAATGTGCGTGCGTGAGCGTGCGTGAATGTGCGTGCGTGAATGTGCATGCTTCTGATCTAACACTCGGAACAGAGATTACGCGTAAGATAAAACAAACTGTGTGTGTGTGTGTGTGTGTGTGTGTGTGTGTGTGTGTGTGTGTGTGTGTTAAAAACAAGAGCAGAAGGCCAAACTATCTCACAACTATAGCTCACAGACTTCACACTCACTTAGCTGCTGCCCCTCGGAGAGATCACAGAACAGATAGCAAGTGTTTAGCCTTTTCAATTGTCATGGAAAGTACGCCTGGAATGTCCTGTTTGTCGTTTAGAGACCTCCAGTAAAACAATATTTGTGAAAAGCATAATGACTTCTTCCTCTTAAAATCACTCTCCCAAAACACTCGAAAACCATGAGTAGGCCCTACAATCCCCCATATTCTCACAGCCTACGAACCAAGTTGGCTAATCATGATTTCAAGTGATAATAACTTGCATCTGTTGGTCAGTGAATCATCTATTGAGGAAATACCCTGCAGAAAACATACAAGCTCAAGAGGATTACTGATATAAATGTTAGTCATGAATCATTGTTGACAACAAGGAGTGTGTTAGTTAGCTGTTTAATAATGCTTTTTTACCATGTGCAAAAACACGTAAATATCCCCTCACATTGCTCGCTCTGTTCTAAGAACATCCTCTGCTCTTCCATATGCACAACTACCAACATTAACCGGGTGTCCTGACTTGGCAATGTTGTAAATGATATTGGATTAAGCTTTTGGTTGTTTTCCGTGCTGAGGATGATGGTGATGATGGCAAGGTGGGCCGTTATCCCAACACGTATGTTTTGCACTTGGGGGAATCCCCCCTGACCTTAACATTCACACCAGATGGGATTATGGGATTGCCTGAAAGCTTTAGAGATGAGGCAGATCTCCCTGGTGACTGGCGTTAGTCATGACCTGGGCGAACAATCACTGAGGAGATTTACGAACTCATCGTGACGTCCCAGTGGGAAAAAGTGTCACAGGTTTAGAAACTCCTTTCAGCAGTGAGTCAGCATCATTTCAGAGCAGAGGTATTCCCTGTGGTGCAGTGCACAGTTTAAACTAAGCATATCAATTGTACTCGTATTAACGGGCTTTGAATATTGCTGCATTAGTTTGTGATGCTGCCAATTATTTTTCCGCCAATTATAATCACCCAATAATCTTCCAGATAATGAGTGACTGATTGATTATAATTTCAAATGGTAAAGCAAATTGACGTCATCCAGCAGTGCTTGAGTAGCTTAGTGCCGTCATGCCTACATAGTAGTCATGTTATTTTATGATTTGAATGTCACAGCTTGTGATCATAGAGCCAATTAACAGCAGCATATGGAGGTGCATGTCAAAGCCTTTACTGCTGCAATGGAAAACATTGTCATGTCGGTTTTGCTGATATACGAGTTTGCTCTAAAGTCATCCAGACCTCTATAAGTAATTAATGTTTGTATCATATATATTCAGATGTGAAAGGACGAGCCACATCACACAGCTATAAGTACAACCTATTATAGACCTTATTAGAAGTTAATATACTCAGTAATGCCTTTGTACTCTCTTATAAGAAGTTGTTTGTAAAAAGACCGGAGAAATAGCATAATTGCATGTAGAGGTCAGATTTGTCACTTCATTCATTGTTTGACTGTTGAAAGAGCAACAGAGATTCAGCACCAGGAATCTTGGCTTGGAAAATAAATTGCTTTGCCTTTCGAATTTCGTCAAAGTTTTAATTCTGTAAGACTTTTTTTCTTTTTCCTGTATGACGTAACCAATAAGTATCAGCTTTACCAAATCTTATTCTAATCTTTGTGTCTTTCTCCCTCTCTTTTTCCTACATATGTAGCTTCGATGTGGACAATGGCACATCATCAGGTCGCAGCCCCCTGGACCCCATGGCCAGCCCGGGCTCAGGCCTCATCCTGCAGGCCAATTTTGTCCACAGCCAACGGAGAGAGTCGTTCCTCTACCGCTCTGACAGTGACTACGACCTCTCGCCCAAGTCTATGTCCCGAAACTCCTCCATTGCCAGTGACATGTGAGTCTAATATTGTCCGATTCTCCTTATTGTGCTCATTGTGATACCTTCTTTCCTGCTTCTCTATATCTGTGTCATGGCTGGCTGTTGATTAGACCAAATCTCAAAGCCGCCTCGCAGCTAGCTTGCCCCAGTGGGATGTGTGCATGACCGAATCCTGATTGTGTGGTGTCACTTCTATTTTTAGCCATTTTCAGGGGCATAAACAAGGTGGTCAGTCACAAAATGTCCACACTCAGAGTTTGTGTGACTCTGTAACTCATAAGAATAATGGGGTTGATTTGGGTTGTGAGTTGGTCTGTTCATTTGTCTTATATCTCATTCACACCAACGGTGTTTCAGGGCCGGTTCGGAGCTGGAGCTTGAAAAGCACCGGGTTTTCCTGTTCACACCGCAGCGGAGCAGCCTCTTAGCTCCGGAATCCGGTTCGTTTCAAGCACCAAAAAAAGGTCCGCTTACGTCGAGGCGGGCGGGAATCGGAATCGTCGTTGAAGTTGATGATTACGATTGTACACACA
>NW_011369951.1:7958343-7970939 GCF_000735185.1 Notothenia coriiceps
TTCCCCGACACACCGGGGACACATCTTAATGTATAAAAGACATCAAAAGTGCATTTTGCATGATAGGTCCCCTTTAAGAGATTTGAAAAATGACATATATTTTATTAATTTAATTTCTGATTATTTCCTAAATCATTCTACTTTGTTTATATTTATTTTAGTTTTTATTTATATCTTAACTTATTTATTTCTTCTTTTAATTAAGTATTTCTTGGAGCCTTTATGTTGGCACTTAACAGATTTTGGTTCATCTTAACTCTCTCAAATTAACCTGCACTTTTGTTTGGAAATTGCAGCTTTTACATATCCATTTAATTTTCCATAGTTTTATAAATTGAGTGTATTATTTATAATAATAATTCAGTCCTCCATAGACTTTGCATTATACCCTTATATAATAAAAAAAAACCTGCTTTTGTCACATCTATTTATAAAAGTAATGATAATCCCTGTCTCCAGCATTATATAACATATGGTATGAAAGTAAAAGTAATCCTCTAGTTGAAACTGTGACAGCCGTCCTGCCCACTAGAGAGCATCAAAGAGCTGCAGCATTGAAAACATTATCAATTAATGCTGGAAATAAAACTTTTGTAGGTGTTCAAACTGTCCTAGTTCTGCCAGCAGACTCTCTTTCATTTCCTCGGTGATGTTTGATACAAATAAAACGTTTGATGCTCACTCTTTTCCCCAGAAGATCCAGTCACACTCTGCTTCCTGTTGGACTCTCTTATGGCAGAAAGAAAGTCTCTGCAGGTGATCTCACACTGAAGCCCACTGATTTTCTGTCAGAAATAGCTTTTCATCCCACTCGGATTTAGAGAGGAGAGTTAACTGGGCTTCATCTGCATAATAACAAAGAGAAAGAGAAACTGTTGAGAGGGATTTGGCACAGAGAGAGGGAAAAAGCTGAGAGGAAGAGTTTTAATCTGATATCTGTCACATTGACTCCCTGTCAAGAGATTCATTAGGGCGAATATATAGTGATAGAGAAGGATGAAGCACATATACAAACATGTTGATAATGTGACTTTATTTGAGCTCATTTGATTGTCTTTGAAATTGTTCGGTCATTTTTGTGGTCTGTGGTCACTTTGAGTGTCTTTTTGCCGGACATTTTGTGCCATTTCGTGTCTTTTTGTAATTGTGTCGAGTGCCTTTCTGCCTCTTAGTGGTTGTTTTGTATTTCTTTGTAGTCATTGTGTTTCTCTCCTGGGTCATTTTGCGTATTTTTTCAGTCATGAAATGTCTATTTGTAGTCATTTTGTGTCTTTTTGTAATAATTTCCTTCGTCTCTTTGTGATTCCAAACAGGACTCACTCAGATCAGGATGGGAAGCCAGACGGAAATCATTTCACATGTAAACACAATTTAAGGTCACTTTGAGTATCGGCAGCAGGACACACACACACGCACGCACGCACGCACGCACGCACGCACGCACGCACGCACGCACACACACACACACACACACACACACACACACACGCAATTTCCCAGCAGCCTTCATTAAAACATCCAAGAATACTTTTATTATTCATTTTGTATTAAATAAGTTCGTACAGTACAAACACCTAACAGCCAATTCGTGCTCATTAAAAAAATATTTAAATGCTTAATATCTAGTGATTTGAATGTCTCTTATTGCTGAAACACATATATTATGCAAGAGATTGCTTTCAAATTTAAATATAAGTATTAGAAATAGAAACCAGAAGCAAATCGTCTAATATTTACGCCCCGGGCGAGAAAAAGGATATAAATATAGAACTTTCCCTCATTAGGATTATTAAAGGGTCTGCTGGCTGTGAGCTAACACCGCTAACCACTGAGCTAATGTTCTGCCTTTTAATTAACTTTTCACTGATTAATTAATTAGTGGAGATAATGGAGCCACCACTCATTCAGACCTAATTCAGGTGTGTAATTAAAGCCTCGGTGCGCTGATTCTCCCAACACTCACTCCACTCTCACTTCCCAGAAACACCTTTTTTAATTCTACTTATGTACATTTCTATTAACCGTCTACTGAAAACTACTCGATTTAAATGCATATTTTGATACTTACTGTTCTCCCTACATTTTAGGGACAAATATTGGACTTTTTATTCAACAAAAAGTATTTTATGTAGTCTTTTTTCAAATGTCCATTCCTTTTCTCTAGAATTAAAACCATTAATCTATAAATCTTGTGATTTTTAACATAATATTTCATTACTGAAAAACATAATACTATATAACTGAAATATTCTTTTTAATTGTGGGTTCAGACAATTGGGGCGAAAAGAAACACGAGTGGAAGAATGATTAAGATTATACTACACTGTAAAAGTATGTATCAGCAAACAATACTTAAACTATGCACAGTAAAAGTATTTCTTGTGCAGTTAAATATCAATTTTTTACTATTACATATCCTCTTTAGGTTGCATTTAAATGCCGTAAATACTCAAAGGGGCATAATATTACTTTAGAAGCAGCTAAAATGTGTACTTAATGACAGCACTTGAGTAAAAGTACCAGGTTATATATCATCTGTATGGGTAGAATCAACAACCACATGACTACAGCAGTAATACATGATGTTTCTTTCATGATTGTTGAACACACACACACACACACACACACACACACACACACACACACACACACACACNGGAATCCGGTTCGTTTCAAGCACCAAAAAATTGTCCGGTTAGAGCAAAAGCACCGCATAGGTCACGCTTACGTCGAGGCGGGGGCAGGGGGAATCGGAATCGTCGTTGAAGTTGATGATTACGATTGTAAAGCAGTTTTGAATGTAGCATGTAACGAATGTAAAGTTGGTAGTAAAGTCGTCCCATTTCTTCCGTTTCGTTTCGACAGAGCAAAACCAAAACGAGTAGCGCTTCAACACAATCGGCCATTGTTGTTGTTGTCGGCGTGAGCTGTGAGGTGTTTCCGCGCGGTTTGGCTTTATGAAGCAGGCACGTAAACGGTTACATCATGACGCAATGACGCAGCACCAGTCGGACTCTGGGCGGAATGAAAGAGCCGGAGCTAAACCGAAGAACCGGTTCTGAACCTGAAAAGCTCTAGCACGGAGCTTGAACCGGAGTTGCGTTGGTGTGATTGAGGTATTAGACACTAACTCTCCACTGCCTTACAACCATAGCAGACTGCAGACATGATGGTCAAACACACAAACCAGCATGTATTTTCTGGCTCAGTGTACAGTATATATCGATAGCACATTCCTCTCTTCCTACACAGTGGTGGCATCCAGTTACGTGAACTGTTCACTACAGGAAATAAAATATTGACTGAAAATATAGCATTTCAATTCAGCCTGAAGGAAAAGACAAATAGACTAAAGAAAGAAAAACAATGTCCTGCAGTAACCTTATATTTCCTACTTAATGCAGCCTTTGCTAGAGTCTAAAACCAATGGCCCTCTCTTGACCTACGACCACTATCCATTTACCATTGTAAAAACCTTTAAAGCCTTTGACCTTAAAAAAAACACTTAATACTTTATGCCTCATTCTTTTATGTTTTATTCTGGTGAATTGCATAAATTAGGAAACTTGAGATGGCTAGCAGGAGGCAGCATGTTAAAAGCTCTCCTTGCGAAATGAATAATTCAACACGAATAAGTTTAATGTGTATTGTTGATTGCATACTTCCTTAAACACTAAGAGACATCCTCAGAATCCTCTTACTTTGTCAGAGTAAATTCTCACAAGTAAAGATCAAAAAAGGGATAGCACAGACTGTATGCCGACCAAAAGGCAAAGGTGAACAGCCATATCATATCTCATATTCTTGCCTCTCCTCTTATCTGTTCACAAACATTCTTTCTCTCACTCAAAGGGAACATGGCCCCTCATCTTTACTTTAAATACCTCCTATTTGTCTTGTGATAGGAGCACATGACAAGCCTGTGTCTCTTTTGACTTTCATGCCAGACGTGTCAGCTCACGTGCCGGTGGGTGTGTGCATGACGTGGCTGCGGCCTTGTAGAACAGAGCAGGAGGAGGAGCGCTCCGTGACACCATTACCCTGCTGTCACCTGAACAAATGTTGACAGTGTTCACAGCCATAATGTAGCTCAGAGGTCGGCAGGATTCTGACTCAAAGAGCACGGTTTAAGATTCCTTTAGTTGAATGAGTAATGCTATCAACACCTTTAACAATGCCACTGGGGTTCCCTTTGGCAGGACTCTTAACATGTGTGTCCAAGGGCTGAATAACAGAGACAAAGTCAGGAACATGCTCACCGTTATGTGTTCAGAAACATGTCCGCCATCACATCCCTTATTAAACCTCCAACTGTTTACAACTATTACGCACAGTGACGTAGGGCCTCAGCTGATGGTGATGTGATGAGTAAACATGTCACTGTGATCGAGTGCATCAGAGATGCCAAAACTAATCTAATGTGATGACCCTCCTCCCCTTGACCCTTTCAACACATGAAGAAACTCCTCTGTTGCTTAATATTAATATACTGTAGATCTGCAGCTGATTATAAAGCCACTGTCTTTGTGTTTTTCAGTCATGGTGACGATATGATTGTAACGCCATTTGCACAGGTGAGCGCTGGAGTCCAATACACATCTTTTTATTTTTTACATTTGTCTTCATATTTGTCATTAATTGATGTATGATACATTTTCTCTACAGGTTCTGGCAAGCTTGAGAACAGTACGAAACAACTTTGGTGCATTAACTAATCTATCACAAGACAGAGCGGCCAATAAGTAAGTTGCTTGCTTAACAGTTTTTTGTTTTTGTGTATCAAACAGAAATGAAATCTGTCATAGTGGGAGGAGTGACTGTATCACAGACAACTGTTGTCAACATGCCAGCAAATCACGCATGTTTGGTGACAGTCCCTTTATGAGTAAGAAGCTGCAGAGATGTTCAGGTATTCACATGCTGCACTTACTTGCACTGTGTCTAGAGCTCACTCACAGTCTGGCCTTGCTCGCCCTCTGCTGATCGTATTGAGTACTACAACAACAGTTGTCTGTGAAGGTACCCTCTGCTGCAGTGTGCTGCATACATGTGTAGAAATGATTCAAAGGAAATGGTTCTCCTTTATTGGTAAGAGTCGTATAGAGAGTCATAAAGGAACTATTTTCATGTAAACTGCTGATTCTATTGTTTTGGTAGGGAAATGTCTCAGTGTGTGTTTGCCTCCCCCATCACAGGAGATCACCCATGTGTAACCAACCCCCCATCACCAAGACCACCTTCACGGGTACGTAGACAGCTTAATGGCTTGTGTCATCGATGAGTCTATGTGTGTGTGTATGCGTGATAAGAAGTGACATCTGGAGATCAGGAATAGATAATGCTATAGAAAAAGTAAACATAATTAATATTGTTAGCATTAGATGTGATACTTTACTTAAAGTCCAATTGTTTGGCAATGTATAAACATAGAATATATGGTAAATAACATACTATAATGTAGAAGCAGATACAACTGTTCATGTATTTCTCAATAACTATAACGTAATATGTCTTCTTAGGAGAGGTTATAATTGGTGACAAATACTGTAAATGAACACACACTTTGATTATTATCAAACATGCCTATTTGTGTTTGTCCTAAACCATTTATTACATATATATATATACTTGTACAGTAAATGCTAAATTGGAGGACCAAAGGTAAAGTGATACAGCATTAAACGTTTTAGTATTAGAAATATTATTATCTATTATGGGTTTATTTATTCAAGCTGCTGTCAAATCTTCTGAAAAGGTAATAACAGTTACAGAGGTTTGTTCACTTTGGAATGAACGCTCAGTTCCTGCTTGTTTTTGGGGACTTTGCGATTTGCCATATCACATCTTTTGCAAGACAATCACCCAGTTTATATGTTTCTAAAAGCAGCTTTATAGTGGATGTTAACTGAAACTGAAACCCTGAAGCTCCAGATCTCCATCTTTTCAATCCACTTACCAACTTAGAGACAAGTTTAAGAAAGTATTTTACATTTGTTTTTATACAAAACAGATGTCAGTTCAGAGCTTTAGCCTGCCATGTTTTAGGATGTTGTCCATCACCATAAACGTTGATAATTGAATGAATGAATGAATCTTAGAGTTCTTGTTGTGAATAAGTCATGGCACAGACAGTGTTAGACGGCTAGAATAGACTTGTCAGCTATAAAAATATGTTTTTGATCTTGGCATTCCTCACAAAATCACATTCTATCCTAATACATCTCCTCTGCTTATATATTAGAACCTGGTGACATTGTGCTATATTTAGAACACAATCATACTGGTGTGCAGCCATTATGTGCCCTGCCATAAACTGGTGACAGCTTTGAGTCATGAGCATGATTGTTTGAGAGTATTGACTACTTGTAATGCAAAGGTTTGCTGAGGCGTTGACTGAGTCATCTTGCAGATAAAGACACTTACGGGAGAATAGGTAAAAGTAATTTAGTAAATCAGTCATTGATAGATTACTAGTGAATTAAAAAAGGATTACATGTAGGCGTCTTTACTCTTTTTCTACTTTCCTTTATGCTCATCCCACTGCAATCCTCTCTGCTTCACATTTGTCTGTCATCTGTTATGGACTCACTGTTCATATGAAGAAGATCTTTTGGAGCCATTTTTTTTATTTACAAATTGAGGCATAATCATTGAGCATGTGACTAGTATAGCAAACAGGATGAAAACTCATGCTACAAAGTTTCAATGTATGTTTTAACATTGAACATCCCATACTCTCAATCCGAAATGTTATTGCAGTCTTTTAAACTGTTGGTTTATATTCTAGATATGACATTAATATGAGTGAGGCCACTACTCTGAATTACTCCTTTCTCTCTCTCTCTCTCTAGATATTGCATCTTGTACTTTATATGAAAACAACAGGGCTTATAATTGTAATAATTTAAGTTCCCAGAAAAATAGGATATTATGTGTATTTATGTCCCAGGCCTCCTCAAATCTATTAGATGATTTAGGATGAACAGTTCTTTCTTTATCCATATGGAGCATAGTGCCAAGATTGTCCTTTCTCTTTCATCCTTATCATTTGAATCCCCACAACATAGGTTTAAAGAAATATTTAAAACATTTAAAAAAGCATTATCAAATTAACCATTGCATCAGGTTGGTCGGTATGTTATGTTTTTTTAAAATAATTTGCACATGATATCTTAAACCATAACTAAAGCAAGCATAACAACCGATATCACATCAATGTGATTTCTTTGTAGCCTCCCCTCTCTGCATATTTCTCTCCTTCTCTCTCATGTCCTTCCTCTCACAGTCCGACTTCACTGCCGAGCTGCTCCGGTACATAGTTTGGCTGCAGCCCTGCGTCTGTGCAGCAGAGTGGCCTCTCCGAGCGCCAGTGTCTGATGTCGCACTAAGCATGAGAAGAATGTCATTGACGTCAGTGCAGTTGCTGTCAGAAAGAGTAGCACCCCAGCCACTGACACCACACCAGGGAGAGAGACAGAGAGAGAAAGGGAGACTGAGAGAAAGAAAGAGGAGAGAGACAGAGGGATACAAAAGAGGGAAGAGGAAGGTATTTCAGAGATCAGCGGAGTGTGAGGAGGAGGGGGGATTTGTCAAAGACAATAGGGGGGATATTGAAAAAGAGAGGTTAAGAGAAATAGCCATGCCTTGATATAAAAGTGGTGTGCATGTTTCCAAACATACTAGTTATAGATGTCTTTGAGGGGGTCTAATGGACTGAAAATGTACATTTAGCTGAAATGACATCATGTGATTGTAATCTGCTTTCTCTATATGTCACATTAGCTGTAACTGAATTACAGTTAAGATCACAGATCACATAGCATTAAGAGCCTGTGCTTTCCCAAATTAGTCAAGGCATCAATATTAATTGGCTTCTGACAAGGTGACATTTTCTTTCAACATAGGCTGACTTTGAGGGATGCATGTCTTACATAGGATGCTTTGATCTAGGGCTAACGCTCTGCCATCTTTACCATATCGTCACTTGTTTACCTCTGTTTTGGTGGATTTGTATGCTGAACACATATTAGCATGCAGGCACACATAGTATAGGGAGCTCCTAGCTCTGCCTCTACTCCTCTTTTATTCCAGTCCACAATTTCTCACTCTCCCTTCCCCATCCACAGTGCAGTCCTCTCAGGCTTTAGGTACAGCTTGGGGAGAGTAGCACGTTTGGCTACCAGGGAAGCCGAAGCAACAGAAGCCCACCCCCTATACACAGAGCATCTATAGGAAACTATCCTAAAAGCACAACGGATTATACCCTTTGCTTCCCGGACACCATGGATATGTTCATTAGCAGAGAGGCTAAGAGGACAAAATGATGATGTGTTTTGGTTAGCATTTTGTCTTGTGTGAGTGTGTATGTGTGTATGCATGTGTGTGTCTGAATGTGTCCGCGTGTGTTTTGGATGTCTTTGAATTTGTTCACCATGTCAGGATGCTGTGAGCAATCTGGTGTGTGTTCCTCGCTGGACAGTATTGACGTGAATCTTGACTGGTTCTGATCCTCTTTTCCACCTCCCCTGTTTTCCCTCCATCCCGCCTATAGCAGACATGGGCCTGCTAAGCAGACTGCTGTTCATCCTGCTACATGACTGGAATTACATCTCTCTTATGAATAATAGCGAAAACCTTACACACCTAGATCACTGACTGTGATATATGTGCTGTGTATGGGATATGGTGAATATCTGAGAAATTGCTTGTTCTCCTTTTTCTCTGTGGGTTACCTCTGTATTCTCTGCTGTGACCCTCTTCCTGTTAACATTTATTTGGACACCCAGAACTGGCTCAGGGGTGGCTGTTTGCCATCTATCACCTTTACTGTCCTCTCTGGGATTGTATCTAACTCACTCTTAAAGGAAGAATCCAGGATTTGAACTGTAGGACTGCACAGGAGGTTTTTTTTCTCCAAGGGAATCAGCAAGCTCTGCCCCCGCTGACCTGTGACTGCTCCTCTGTGGGTCAGGACACAGGACCCCCCCCCAGGCCGGCAGCTGGCTCACCTGTCCAGTATGAAGAGTCACCCATGTGTCTACTCGGGGTATCCCAGCTTAGCTGTATGTGGGGTGGGAGACGCCGGGCCTGGACCGTCCCCTAGCCCTCTGAAGCGGGCCCTTACTGACCCCTTGCCCTCCTGTCTTGCCCCTGCAGAGGAGGCCTACCAGAAACTGGCCACTGAGACCCTGGAGGAGCTGGACTGGTGTCTGGACCAGCTGGAGACACTGCAGACAAGACACTCCGTCAGCGAGATGGCCTCCAACAAGGTAAGCATCACAACAAAAAGTTTATAACAACTTGTTAAGTTAAACATGTCGGCATCTGTAGGACTGTAGGATTTTCTTCGGCAAGACTTGAATTCCCCAACTGTGTGAATGCACTTCCAGTGTTATTTATTGAAACATTTTCCAAAACTTCTACCCATGATTAACTGGGGTCTGTTTTGTTGCTGATGAAAACAGCACATATATGTTATCTACATGTTTGTTACAGGTTTAAAAAGTATTTGTGGTTGTCATTAACATCTGAAACATGGCTGTAAACAGCATTGTTTCATTAAAGGATAACTTCAGGTCCTCTCATGAGGTTGAGTTCTTATAAATAATAATACATTTGACTTGTTTTGTTAGTATCTACAAATACAGCCATACATAAATGAAGAAATATAGAATGCAAATTATCTCTATGTAACATACTGTTTGGTAAGTCAGCAGCAGAGAAACAGTGTTAATTGTTGAATGCTGATTAGCAGCTCAACTTTATAAACATTTCCAAGAGCAGAGAGATTTAACACATTAAAGACTGTTGATTTTATATATTCCATTGGCTGTATTACAATATTTAATATACATTACCTCCTCGGTGTGTGACGTGGTCCATTGCCATAAAGCCCTTTTTTTCATTTGTCAGGTGTATATCAAACCAACCTGACTCGCTGATATCTCATGAAATCATTATTTGTTTTTTTATATTTATCTTTATTTATTTTGATGCCGTTTTCAGTCTTATACCATCAATGGGACATTTGTGTGTTAGTGATCGCATCGTCATGTAGGCAGGGGATTGTGCTGTGAGCATGTTCAGTTGCCTCCTGTGTGTGTGTGTGTGTGCGCGTGTGTGTGTGTGTGTGTGTGTGTGTGTGTGTGTGTGTGTGTGTGTGTGTGTGTTTGTGTATGGAAAGAGGGAGGCTGCTATGCCACTCTGAATGCTGATCGGCTGTGGTGATGTCACACACTGTAATGTCACAGGAGGGGGGATGGATGGAGAGCAGAGGCAGGGAGGACGGACAGACAAAGGAATATCACACACACACACACACACACACACACACACACACACTGCTGATGTTACCATCACATGCATGACCCGGACATCTGCTTAATTTAAAAGAGATTTATTTTTATTTTAAATAAGTAAAAAAAAAACTGTAACACACTCTATCTCACTATTGCTTACCAGGACAGCTATCTCTGGTTGTCATGGCAACAGCTAAAGGCCCAACCAGCCTGCTATCTCACTCCAGCAACACACACATACACATCATAGGACATACAGTGACTACATACTCCACACATAGTCTTTGTTTTGTGTCTGTATCCTGCACACTTTTATTTTACGTTGAACACTCAACACAAGCTATTCATCGTTAAAGGAAGAATTGAGATTAGAAAGAAACAATAACATGGAATACCCTTGATGCAAATTGAATTGAGTTACTAAAGAAAGTGCTCTCATTTCCTCTGTTTCCTGTGACATTCCTGTGAAAGTCACCACCTCTACCTTTTGCTTTAGCAGTGTCGTTTAGCGGTCACATTTGTTGGTGTTTACTCTGTGGAAGCTGTGCAGTTAGTTCTGCTTTTCATGTCCCCAAGTAATGACCCCAATCAGATTCTAACATTATCTATAGAAATAGTGTATGTCATCTCTGATTATTAGCGTCAGGGGCAGTTATAACAGTAGGTCAAACAAGGTGACATAACTGTTTGCCTAAAAGGAACTCAAACTATGAAGAGAATACATGTTTAGTATTACACAGCAGCTGATAAACATACTCAACAAACAAGGTTTCATCCGTGTCAACATCTCCTTCCAAGCATACCTGTGTTTTACAGAGCCCAGTAATACAACTTGAGTTGATATTAATGAAATAGTCTCTATTGACCACATGCCCCTGAATTGATTTAAAATATAAACCCCATTTTATCAGACTTTGAGATACAAACTGATATTGTATCACTGTCCAAAGAATAGGTATCATATCATATTATGATACAAACAAATGTTGACACCCTTCTTAGAAATGTAGTACAATTCATTTTACCTCTCATATTTCTTTTGAGATGAATGCATCTCTCTTTAGCCGAGCATTGCACTGGTGGTTTATCTGGTGGCTCTTGTTTAGGATGTTCTTGTTGTATGTGTGTGCCGGAGTTTCCAGAATCAGCGACTGGTCTTCCTCTTGCTCGGCCTCAGGGACAATGTAACCGGTCAAGTGTTCAGTCTCTTCATGGGCTAATCATTTAGGACAGTAAGAATAGGAAGATACTCTTGATTCACTGCTTGGACCCACTTAGGGTAGAAACAATAGTTTTAAGGCCTCAGCTCGAAAATACTTGGTGTCCACTTGATCACTGCTGTGTCCCTAAAGTTAGATTTATTTGTCTAAATTGTGTCATAAGTCTGTTTTAATTCTTAGTCTCATACATGCAAGTCAAAGTCATTCTTAAGTAGCTGATAGGTTTTATCGTTTGGATTTTTTTACTGAGGGTTGGATTTCTTTACGGCTGTTTGTCAGTACTCCTACTGAATGATTAGAATTTCTATTTTATTAATCTATGTATCTTAATAGTTTAAGATACATACAAGAATTTATTTTATTATATTTTGCTCTTTTACTCTATATTTTCTTCTCCATATTTTGTTAGGGTCATAATTGGAAAACAAATACACTTGTCAGTCAGTGGGACAGCAATTAAATTCCCTGGTCTTCTGTAGGGGGGGGGCGTCGCCACCATAATAAATGTGAACTTTGAAAAAAGAAAGAAATGCTTCGGAGCTCTGGAGGTGTCGTGGGCTATTTACGGCAGGGAGTGGATATTTTTGGTCACTCGAAAAACGAATTACACACAAGTCACAGCTTAGCTTGGTGTGACACTTTCCAATTCCTATCCGATAGTTTGTGTTCACACCTCTTTGCTTAGCCATCAATATGTGTATGTGACAGAGAGGGAGCATGTGTGGAAAGGAAGGGTATCTGCTGGTTATATTTGTGTATACTGTAAACTTGTGAGTGTGTGTTTGTGTGTGCCTGGGCCTGTGGTGGCCTGCTTGGCTCAGAGTCAATCAAAGCTACTGGATGTCAGTCTCATCTGCTCCAGTGTAGCTGTAAATTACTCAAAGTACCAGGATGAGTGTGGAGGTGGGGTGAGAAGTAAGCTGAGACAGGTTTGGTCCCTTTTCAATCCATGTAGCTGCTGGACCATTACATACACATGACACATGCATGTGCACAGATGCGCTCACACGCACACACACACACACACACACACACACACACACACACACACACACACACACACACACACACACACACT
>NW_011369951.1:7970976-7975682 GCF_000735185.1 Notothenia coriiceps
TTTGGGTCGAAGGGAAAGAGGCAGTTGTTCTGCAACTCACCACACACACACACACACACACACACACACACACACACACACACACACACACACACACACACACACACACACACACACACACACACACACACACACACACACACACACACACACACACACACACACACACACACACACACACACACACACACACACTAAGAGAGAGAAACAAAGAAGAACTGTACATTCAAGATTAAGGACTTAACTTAACTTTTCTGTATAGAATCAAAAACTGTCTTTTTATATTCTAAAATAATTATATTTTGTGATTTAAAGGCATAATGCCCCACCATCATTACAGCGGCTATAATCAATATTTTTATAATATTGATTATATAATATACATATTTTCCAGCTTGGCTTTACTGAGCTTAATGTATGATTTGTAGTTTACTTTCTTTTATATTCTTGAAAACGATCTTATAAAATGCAATCCCATCAAAATGGAAGATAGCCAAATGGCAGTAGAAATAGGTAGATATGATTTGTTTTTGCTCATGGTTGATTTTTTTCATAAGAGAACCATTCGTACTGTTACTGATGATACAGCTCCATTCAAACTTCTCTTTCAATCAGCGTCCATGATCATTGTTTGCAACTAAAGCAACAACATCTTGAGCTCAGTGACACACAGCAGCCTGTGTGGAAACAGTGCTTTCAGATAACGGTGACGCTCGCTTTTTTTGCAGGATTAATTGGTTTTCATGAAGAACATCATTTCAATAGTGATGTTTCTGTGACTCATCTCGCATGAGCACTAAAAGCTGACCTCAGTGTTGTATCATGTTGGATGAGGTAACCTGTTCTTGTTCATCATACTACAGACAGGGTTAGGTCAGTCATTCAAAAGCATACACTCACAAACCATGCCATGTTATGTAAACATGTTTTGCCTACACACAACAAAAACATATACTGTGTGTACATACACACGTACAAATGCAAAGCCACTTCTTCCTGCACTACAGGAATGGAAGGAAAGTGAAGCAGTACATTCTCCACTGACTTTGGTCCCAGCCAATCACATCGGTGACTTCGAGTCTGTTCCAATCTAAGCTAATTAGAGGTGATGATGAGCTCACACTTCTTCCATATCTGGGCCCTGATTTGCTGCTGTTGTGTGACAGAGGCCCAATTCCAAACCACCCCCTACACCCTACCCCTACAAACTACCCCTGCGTTTGCGCGTAGGGTCCGCCACATTAAGTGCTGTTCCAAACCAACGAGTGTGGAGGGGGAGTGGGTTATCAAGCCCTCAAACAGCGAGTCTGCATTGGTGCTGACGCTGCCCTACATGTCCGGACTCAACGCTGGGTGTGTCCGTCATGAAACAAGCGCGTCAGCACCAATGCAGACTCGCTGTTTGAGGGCTTGATAACCCACTCCNAATACACTGTTGACAGAGAGATAGCCTTTTCCTGCTGTCATTATGCTATGCTGTGTGTGTGTGCGTGTGTGTGTGTGTGTGTGTGTGTGTGTGTGTGTGTGTGTGTGTGTGTGTGTGTCTCTCACCTCGAGGGCAGGGGTGGATAGCAGCACGTGAGTTGACTGGGTGACGTCAGCAGCATGAATGTTGTTATGGTAGGCCACATCACCATGGTAATGGTCTTCTAAGGTCATCAGGTATGTTATAAAGGTGTCAAGAGGAATTTTAAACGTTTTTAACAAGTCCCTCTCCTACAAACACAATAACAGGAGATAGAGATCATGGTCAAAACTGTTTCAAGATTCAACAAGCATTCATTTTATATTAAACGATTAAGAAAAAGGAAAGCAGAGACGGCCCTTACCTGGAATATTGTGTACATCATGACTGTCAGTGGCCGATTCCCAGAGAACTCTGAGACTTTAAAAACATTAAGGCCCCATTTATTCACATGCTCCAGCTCCTGAAACAGGAATTATAGACACAATTAGAAACAAAACATCCCATGTTATATCCTTCTGTTCTTTCCTTATTATCAGAACTACCCTAAAGTCAATTTCAGAGAGTGGCTGCATTTATGCGAGTGTGTAACTTATTTCAGTAGTTTGCACACCTTAGCAAGTTCATCCTCAGTTTCCGTTTTGACTCCAAAGCGAGCGATATTAGAGTTTGTGAGGCTGGAGGAGTGTTGCAGCTTTTTCACCCCACTGATCTGAGACATGGGCTTGTTCTTCTTCTCCTTCTCCTTCTGCGTCTGAGGGGTAGGCATCTCCACTTCATGTTGCTTGTCTGGGGTGACGCAGTGAAACAACAGTGGCAAGTAAATATGAGGATGGTGAATAAAATCGTTGTTGTTTTGGGTTAATGTTGTTAAGGTTCAACCAGAAAGTTAAACAAGGTTTCAGACAAAAAAATGAATACTGCATGTGTTTTGCCAAGTCAAAAATATGACACCACAGGCTGACGATGACGCTTGGCACCACATTATTTTTCATCCGTCAAGCATAAAGAGATTTGTTTGTTTTACTTTTTAACCGGTGAGTCTATCATGTGTCATAACTCACCGAGGAAGGTGCTGGAGATGAACTCAGACACCTGGTTCCCAGAGCGGCTCATCTCTGACAGGTGAGTCAGCTCCCTGTTCAACATCCTCTTGAACTGAAAGAGGGACACACGCACACAAACAGAAACACAATTTTAATTGTAATGTAGAGCTATCATACGCCTACACTTATTCAAATAAAGATTCCCTAATAATGCAAGGAAATGGCAAGCACCATTCAAGAGCCAAACACACTATGCTCATTTGACTGTAACAGTACCCTAAATATATTTGAGGCAAAACATGAAGCCATGAACGGAAAACCCTTGAAACACATTTTCAGGATGGCAGTGAAGAAATCAAATGATTGAATCGGCATGAACTCTCCTGTTGGATGCAGCTGCAAGAGATTTGCAAACATTTCCAATCACATCACAAGAGCCAGACCCAGGTACGTCACCATTTCTGGTTTAACACTTGACACACAGCAGCTCAAAGGGTTAGGGGTCAGGAAACCCACTTTCCTACTTTCGTTTGTCCAATTTCAGAAGCACTGCCTGCTCCTCCCTGCCTCCCCCTCACCCAATTCTCTCTTTTCTCTTCTGTGTGCCTAATTGAAGTGGCAGACACAAATGTAGCTCCGGGTTGCGATTTGAGGACCAAACTGATTGACTTAAGGGAGAATGCTTGAAATCCGTGATCTTTCAAGGTGAGTTAAGAAAAGAAAAGACAAAAAAAAAAACAACGCCACTGTATTGTGTAAATCATTCTGGCTTTGTACCAAATGCACACTTGATGTATATTGATTGAGTATATATATATATATCAATATTGATCACTTAAAATAGGCCATTACAACACTGCAGAATGCTTTCTGCGCAATTGAGTATTGACATTCTATTGAATAACACCCACAGGCATTCATTAGGTGGCTTTTTAAAATGGACACCCAAGAGGCAAAGCACCATCTGTAGAGTGCTTTTTTCAGCTAATAATAGCCAATAGAGTAGAAAAGCGACAAATGCACATCATGTGCAGATGTGTTTACTTGACACATAATTATTAAAACAAGTAAATGAAATGGCAATGAGATACAATCACTGTTATACATTTAAGAAAAAAAGATCTCTGTTTAATTACAAATTGCAGCCATCCTAAAAACATCCCTTATAACATAAAGAAATGTGCGACCAACACAAAAAGTGTGACTGTATTATTCCATGTAGCAGGGCAATTGTGGCATAAAAAAAACATGAAATGAGCAAGTAGTAGTAGTAAGTAGTAAAAATGTTTGTGCTTTAAAATACAAATTCACTTAAAAAGTGAACTACATATCTTTATTTTCTTTGCTGCAAATCCAAACAGTTTAGGCGTTCTAAAGTACAGTGCAAGTACCACCATCTGTCCCTATCACAGATGCATCAAAAAGGATGAACGATTCAGAAATGTCACACCTTTAAAGCATTGTTCAACGAGTGGGCGAGGAGCTACAACATATAACCCTGCTTCCAAATCTGTGTCAAGGATTAACCTCAGTAACAAAAAAACACTTCCACTCCCTGGAAAATAATTAAAACAATCATATCAAAATAGAGGGTGGTAAAAAATACCCGAATAATTAATTACATTTGGCCAATCGGAGACAACCTCTTACCTTTATATATCCCCAGGACACAGAGCGTAGATAATTAGCTTCAGGCATGTTGACAAATTAACAAAATAGATCCACAAAGGTTCAGGTTTACAGCCAAGAATATAGTTTGGATGATGAAAACGCTAGCGAACGAAAACAGTCCGCAGCTGTGGCCAGTAAAAGACTTCAACCTGAAGAGCCTTCAGAGCTACGTTCAATGTCCATAAATGAAGCATCATAATCCTGTCCTGCAAATATCCACAGAAGTGAGCCCATGTTGCAGAAAGCAGAGGAAAAGAAGCTTCTGAGAGAGGAAACATGCAGCAATCCAAAAATCCGATGAGAGCATATCGTGACCACACACACTGAGATCCACATGATATGTGCATGCGCGCGCACACACACACACACACACACACACACACACACACACACACACACACACACACACACACACACACACACACACACACACACACACACACACACACACGACACACTGCTGAGGTGGTGAATAATTGATGATGGTGCGGATGCTTGGTAGATGCCAAAGCACCAGGACAGCA
>NW_011369951.1:7975722-8023910 GCF_000735185.1 Notothenia coriiceps
GTGTGCCTTGGCAGTCTGATGCTGCATATTTACTGTACGTAAAAGGAAAAAGCAATTTGTGTTTTTTTTTTGTCGTATGTGATGGCTTTGACAAGTGATTCCAAGAAAGAGGAGTTCAAAGGTGTGATCATTGTCGTCCACAATAATACCCTTTCCTTGTAACACAACATCATTCAAACTACCATGATTTAATGAGAAAATAAATGTCCCCAATATATTGTGTACACACTGCATAGGAAATCTTTGTTTGACATGTGGTATGATGTTGTTGGGTTAACGAGGTCGTAGTCATTACAAAAAGACAGATGAAGACAAACAAAGAGAGACAAATATATCTTAAAAAAAGAAATAAGCAGCTAAACTATCTGCATGAGTAGATACTACTGAGGGCAGTGATGTTAATGGGTGAACGGAGCCTGGTAGGCTTACAGGGTTCATGGAGTTGAGCTGGTATGTGGAGTGTCCTCGAGCCAGAGATTGAACCTCTGATGTCTCTGCCTTCACTGACTCACTCGCCCCCGGCCGGAGGGGCCACAAACAAGCCCTTGATTTGGACATTTAGAGGAAAGCACAAACAAACAGAGTTTATATGCACTGAGGATCGCCTTAAACTTTTAAATATGTATGTTGCATAAGGGTATTAGTAATACCATATGAGAACTGAAAAGCACTTCATAGTCCCACACGCTTAACACACATAATGTGTTGTGCTTCCCATAAGCCCAAATGGGGATTCCCTGAAGGAAAGGCAGTGTGAGTCATCCTAGTTAGGACTGATCTTCTGTCAGCCACAGAGCGACAGAGCAGGATCGCCTTTCTCCCTCTGCTCATCTTCTCCACTGAGGCCAAGACTAATGCATCTTAATGGAACATCTAAATACAGCAAGAGGACCTTCAAATGACGCAGAGTGGGAAAGCCTCTGAGCAGAAAGCATGCTGGGGGTTTCTTATGTCTCTCACAGAGCATGATGGATAATACAGGCGTCACAGCAGCACATATACATTTGGAAAGGCCTTTTAGCAGATAGTTATCCCTCATTCTGTTGAAAAGTTTGACCTTGTTCAGTAGTGTTTTCTTACAAAGTAATCAAGGCAAAGCAATTACATATTTCATGGTGGAAAAATTCTGATAATTTCATGGTTTTAGAAGTTACTTCAATTTTGAACAATCACATAAATGATCGATGGTGTCCTCCTTGCAGATTCGGAGTTGGCGCTGATGTACAATGACTCATCGGTGTTGGAAAACCACCATCTAGCAGTCGGTTTCAAACTTCTACAAGAGGAGAACTGTGACATCTTCCAAAACTTGACCAAAAAACAAAGACAATCTCTGCGAAAGATGGTCATTGACATTGTAAGTGAAAAGAGAAGAAGTCAAATTAATTACAGTATATGCCATCACATCACCTTTTTCTCGTATTGATAACTAATGATTTTCCCCAATAATTCCCAGGTGCTAGCTACAGACATGTCAAAGCACATGAATCTACTGGCTGATCTGAAAACTATGGTTGAAACCAAGAAGGTGACCAGCTCTGGTGTCCTGCTGCTGGACAACTACTCAGACAGGATACAGGTCAGGACAAAGTTCACCATCAGAAACAACAAGATGTGTGCCACTCTGTTTGATGTGCATGTACATTCAAAGAATACTGCGGTCTAGGGATGCTCAGATGATGCAAATACATGAGACTTTTCTCTGTGGCATAACAAGCTCGCCAAAATGGCTTCACCGGTCTGGTAGTTTTTCAAGGTGTCCTAAAAAGACAACAAAATAGCTATATGCAACGTGTGTGAAGCAGAAAGAGAGAGAGAGGGATCAGAGATCACGATCAGCTGACGGAGAACACGCAGCTCCGCCCGCTGTGACGGACCGGTGAGCGGAGCAAAACACACACTTCAAGTTAGAACTAACACACTTAGCTATTTGATCTACCTCTGGAACTAGCTAATCTAGTTATAATATGTTTATTCTTCACTGTCAGGTCACTCATTACTGGATCAGCAAGCTGCATGAGATACTGACAGGCTGTCAGGAGAGAGAGAGAGAGAGAGAGAGAGAGAGAGAGAGAGGGGGAGAGAGGCTCCGTTTATTTCTCCGTTTATTTCTCCATTGTTAATAACCTAAGTGAATGTAAACTTTTGAATAATGTACTTCATCTAGCCTGCTATAAGTAGTTTGTTTGAATGTAATAAGTATGTTGTTTGTTGTTTGTGGAAACAAATCATTTATTGAAAAATGAATCTGAACTTTTCAATCTGTTACGATTATAAACTGAAGCAATATAAAAATGAGACCCATTAACTGAGCATTATCAGCATATATTAACGGTCATAGCCCGGTACTTACCGGCTAACAGAAACTCTGCTACACAATTCACAATATAACACTTTAAATGGAAGATCCCCATAGCCCCCACCCACCCTGTGATCGGATCAGCCGATTCTGATTCCGGTGATCGGCCCCAAAAACCCTGATCGGAGCATCCCTACTGCGGTCCCCTTAAATATTCTGATAACTTGGGCTTCTAAACAAATATCACCTCGGTATAAAAAGACATCATTCGTACCTCTTGGTTATTTTAGAAAGCTACACAGCAAAATGTGTTGATTACTTGCAACACAGCTTCCTCCATCCTCAAATTCCTCCATTTTCTGTCAGAACCACAAATGAGTTGCATCAAAGTTCACCAAGATGAACTCCATGTGTTAAAACCACACAACAGTTGTATTGTATTTCACCTCTTTAACCATGATCTATTTACCAACAATTTAATTAAAATCACATGATTTAGGGTTTTTAGTTCAGAAATCCTTTATTAGTCCCACAACAGGGAAATGTACAGTGTTACTGCAAATGTGGATAGCAGAATAAGCAGATACAAAAAAAAGAGACATGAAATAATAAAAAAGCAAAGCACACACAAATAAGTACACAACCATGGCTAAATGGAGTAGCAGTATTTTCAGTAAACTAAGGGACATACTGTAGATGGCATTGAAGTGTTGTTACCTTAAAATAATATAGGTTAGGACATTTATAGAAACAAGTATGTTCGACATTAAAGTGATTATATCGCCGTACAAAATGCACATAGTGTTTATTTTGTACAGGTTTATTGTACAGGATTGCAAGAGTCTCTATTGTAGATGCTTTGAACGAGCCCCTCTGCTCTAAATCATGCAACATGTGGCTGGGATGTTCCCCCTTTTTTAACCTTTTATTTGTTATATCCAGGTTCTGCAGAACATGGTGCACTGTGCAGATCTGAGTAACCCCACTAAGCCTCTCCAGCTGTACCGGCAGTGTACGGACCGCATCATGGAGGAGTTCTTCACCCAGGGAGACCGAGAGAGGGAGAGGGGCATGGAGATCAGCCCCATGTGTGACAAACACAATGCCTCAGTAGAAAAGAGCCAGGTAACTCACACATATCTGCTATACATGCATAATGTGCATCGATAAGATAAGATAAAGGCCACCTATTGTGCAAAATCCACTTGTTCATGTCTTTTATACATAAACATGTGTCCCCTCTGTGTAAAGAGACTCTGAACGTTTCAGGAAAAAATATTCGCTTTGTATATATCTGAGACCTATAATATATTGATGAAAAACAGTATAATAGGGGACCTTTAAGAAGTGCTTTATTGATCCCAATTGGGGAAATGTTTGCGTTGCAGCAGCATGAAAAGACAAGGCATTGTACATTAGAGAAATGAAAAGACTAAAAATAAACAATCCAAAATGTAAACATCTCAAATGGAAATAAAATAGCATTAAAAATGTAGAAAATATACAGGTTGAAAATGTACAGTAACAAAATGTAAAGCAGGATATTATAGATACATGAAGTGTGTAAGGAATGGAATATTAAATAGATATAATAGACACACACTGGATGACCTATTCCCCCCATTTCCCCCATGTAGGTGGGTTTTATAGACTATATCGTCCACCCTCTGTGGGAGACGTGGGCGGACCTGGTGCACCCAGACGCCCAGGACATCCTGGACACGCTGGAGGACAACAGGGAGTGGTATTCAAGCACCATCCCCGCAAGCCCCTCCCCCACCCTGGACGATCCCGAGGATGGAACGAGACCTCCAGGAGGGGACAAGTTCCAGTTTGAGCTCACGCTGGAGGAGGACGGGGAGTCGGACACTGAGAAAGACAGCGGCAGCCAGCCGGAGGAGGAGGAAGAGGAAGAGGAACTAGAAGATGAGGATGATGATGAGGAGGAGGATGAAGATGAGGAAAACAGCTGCACTGACTCTAAAACACTCTGTACGCAGGACTCTGAATCTACAGAGGTTCCTTTGGACGAACCGTTGGGGGACGACGAAGAGGAGGAGGTAGCGGAAGAGGGGGAGACACCCTGCACACAAACCTGTGTGGTGGAGGAGGAGGTAGCAGAGGAGGGGGAGAAAGAGGAGCCCCCCCACACATAGCAGTGTCTGGACAGCAGCTGATTAACTGTTCTTCTTAGTAATGACAGATGATTATTTATAGAATATTTTTTGGGTTTCGTGGAGTTTGTCTGTGTTTTTTATACATCTTTGTTTCTGGTTCCAAAGCGTGCGCTGCTCTTCACCTTGGCCACTCCTCCTGTCCGCTTCGTTCAGACACCGGTACTTCTTCAAGTTATTTTGCACTCAGGAAAACTCCTCTCCATTCCTCTTTGTACTAAAGTGGTGTGTCCTTATTTCTCTTTTAGGCCTCCCCTTTACAGGCTTAAGTTTAGAACATGGACTAACAGCTCTCAGTCTGCTCAGAGCTGTTCACACGATACATAATATCACATTTTCCTTCCCTCCGCTTCGGCTCAGCATTGCCTGAAAGTTTAGCAGTATTTCTGTGTTTTATCAAGTGCCCATACTTGTGGCTATCAGTGTGTTCAAGGAGAATCTCCCCCTCGGTTAGGTCACTCCCTCCCTCTGAGAATTAGGAGGCATTATATGCTGCCGTTCTGCTGAAAACCCGACGGGACAGAGATGAAAGCTGCAGGACACGGGGAGCTTTTCGAGACACACGTTTCTGATGTGGAAGTCTTCCTTGAAAACCTGACTGATACAAAGCTCAAATCTGAACAGCTGAGATGCTGTCCTAGACCTCTTTAATGTTTGTATCGTACTGTGTGTAAGAGTCAGATATTTTCTAGAATTTACTTTTGCAATCCTAGGCTTTGTTTTGTTAGCAGAGAGGATTAGAGAACCAATGGGAAGACATGTGTCACAGATATTCAGTGTTTTGAAGGTGTATCTTCACCGCTGGATTACATTAGGAGTGTTTGCACTTGCTCCAATAGCATTTAAACTACTATTACCATGCCACTATACCCATATTCGGTTAGTCCTGTGAGTGAAATTTTGAAATTATTCATTACAACTATTCGTTTGGTGAGAGTTTTCACTGAGAAGGAGGCGGGACGTTACTGTATGCTTTACTTTCATTGAAATTTGGATGAAGCCTTTATATTTTATTATCGTTGCCTGCAGTTCTTTTGAACACATCCTGAGACAATGCAATGCTTTGTAGTTGATACAAAAAGCACCTTTTTTTAGAAGCTTGATTAGTGCTTGGAGTATACAGAAATACTGTAGTAATGGTGAGTGAAAACTACTGGGGTGATTTTATACCAATGTTATGAAAGCTTTTACTGTCCTTTCTTTTCTTTTGCTCATTAACAGTGATGTACTTATCACCATCAGCTGCTTGTTTTCAGCTTCACTTCATTTTCTATTCGGCGGCATGAATTTATTTTCATTTTGCCAACACAATTAACCCAGTTGCTGTCTTTGTTTTCGAAAAGACAATCAGCTCCGTTGCATAGTCTTCAGATAAGACTATCCTCTACGTAGATACTCTTGATGCACTGATATATTAATATATCACCACTTTAATATTTGTAATGTGTCAACTCGCCAAACCCCTCACTCATGAATATTTAGGCTAGACCAGTGCTGTCTTACACCTCGTCCAAGACTTGCTTCTTTTTTTCATGTTTTTTTTATTTTCACCTGATGCTATTATTTATTGGTATATTTTTTATTTTTTTAGTATTTTTTGCAATATAAAGGTGGTACAGTAAATGTTTGACTGTAGCATAGACCACAGTGCAGGCTTGGCTGTTACAATACTCAAATATCCCTTTTATTTCTCTGTGTACATAAAATATAGAAAACCCACAAATGTAAAAAAAACAACTAAAAAACACTTGAAATACTGCACACTGCTTTTTTTAACAAGTGTTCGTCCTTTCAAAAGCTAATTTTATCTTTCATTTTGTGCCAAGTTTTTTTTCCCTCTTTTTTCATCCTCACCCAATGCCCTTACCTGTAATACAATGTTCTGGTTTTATCGCTGTTTACAAACATATATTTATTGTGCTGTATATAATATATAATTATTAATGTTATTACTATCATAATGCCGTTTGTTGTAAATGGTCGATTCTTATCATCCCTTTTGGTGATGGTGTGGCTGTATTACGTACCTCTTGTTGAGAGAATGTTTATAACAGATGAGCTTTGGTGTAAAAAAAGATCCATGGACATGTTGCTTACCTGAGAAGTAGCTCAGTGAAGAGAGGGGGAAAGCCAAATTGTTTTTTCAAAGAAACTGTTCCTTGGCCCATGGGCTGTGCCTTAAATTCAAAGCATGTCATTTACTTTAGCCTTTTTTTCTATTTGATTTCCTAGTTCTCTTTTGCTGCATTAGTGGATCTTTTGGCTTGGGTTGGCCTGACCTCCTGCTGTGAGTTTGAAAATGTTGCTTTTTTTTCTCACAGCCAAACACATATTTATCTATCAAAAATGTGTTCCTGGGTAAAATTGTGCAGGATTCAGGTCAATCACAAGCCATAGATGTACTCCCTGAGTGATGTGTGGCCTAAAGCCGGATGTCCAAGAGTCGTATTTGCTGTAGACCTGGTGTGAACAACTGGCACTTCCTTACGCCCTGACACTGCACTCACTGTGACACACCCGCTGGGATGTAAACGATACGGGAGTGACTTTGTCCGTGCAGAGGTACTGCAGTGTCGTCTCCATGCGTGTGGGAGTGTCACAGCTACAAACACTGAACGGGGTGAAACAGGTGTGTGTCCCGCTGCTCAACCACAGCCTACAAAGCACAGAGTCTTTGAGACACATCTGCATGTTCAGCCACTGCTGCATTAATTATGGCTGAAACACTGACGGTGTGTTGCTTATCTATGCTCGGCCCACACTTTCACTCACATGACTTGCAATATCCAAAACCACTGACATCTTTCTGCCTGGACGGGAGAAGGGTTTAGTATATTTCTGTAGTGAGGGGTGGGCTTGGGGGGGTGGGCTGGGGTAGGGGTTTTGAGTGCATCTTTGTCCAAAAACAGGGACTCTTATTTTGACACACATACTGTAGATTCTAAACAGCCCTGGACCAATGGAAACAGTGGGTTCTTTTATCATTATGTGTTCTATTTTTTATGGTATGAAAGGAAAACACAAACTGTAACTTAAAAAAAGGTCTTCAGGACAATTATTTTTTTGGGTTATGTCTTTTTGTCTGGAAGTTTCACAGGACAATTAAAATGTTATTTTAATGGATTCCTTGTTAATTGCAGTCTATTGGATAGCACTGTAGATCATACAACTTTATGTAAAAAACAAATGAAAATAATGAAAAAAAAGTTTTTATATGCAATGGATTAAATAAAAGCATGGGTTGATTCTGCCTACTCACTGGTTTCTTCATGTCATTGTTTCAGAGGGTCATACCATGCATACACCATGCATTTGTTTCACAGAGAAAACGTAATAAAGCCTGAAAGAACATTTTCAAAAACATTGTTTTGGGTTTTGGCATTTTTTCATACCCAAAGCCAATCTGTATGTTTCCTTGATCTTCTCCTCTAAATATATTCTTTATTATTGACATGATACATACATACATACATACATACATACATACATACATACATACATACATGATCTATATTATTACAATTTTTGGAAGATTGCTGTCACCACAGCCTTGATACAAAAAAAAGAAAAGGCTGTGATTGGCATGTATTGTCACATGTCATTTGCATATCTAAAGCAGTTTTTTAATCATCCCCAATCAAAGATATTGTACAAAGTGCATTAAAGACATACTAAAATATGTTGTATGTGATAATCAGTTGTGATCAATATGCCTACTCCTGAAATATTAACATGTCACAAGAAAGCTGGTCAATTGTGTTGATCCAAAAATAGAAATTCAGATTCTTAACTTGAAAAATCTCTCTGGTGACACCACTGCTTTCAAGTATATTAATATGTTTGTATAAGGACGGGGGAAATAAAAACAAAATACGAAATTACAGAAATGTTCCTCCACTGATCACAAAGGTGGGTGCCTGCCACAGCTGAGAGCTGTGGAGGAGAGGAGGTCTCACTCTACTACTGAAAGAGAAAGAAGTGGAATCTGATCCGGTTTATGCACCAAGTTGGATTTTGGAGGACTTTTTCCGGTCAACCAGGCTGTTTTTGGAAGTTAACTGAAGCCAGGAGCTGATGGGATGAAACAATTCAATCTTAAACATCATCTTTTGACCTGCATCTGATCTTTGATTTGTCTTGCTTGGAACTCAAGCTAAGTGTCTCTGCCTCTTTAGAGATTTCCATTTCCTCCACCTAAAACCCTACAAACCTGCAACCACTCACCTCACTCTGAGCCAGTTGGACTCTTCATTCATACACATTTCATACACATATCCACCTGAACTGCACTGGAATTGAACTGGACTACTTTCACAGTGTAAAAGGACAATACAAACTTTTAACATACTCATTCACTCTCTTGCCATGGTTTGGTCTGTTATTTAGTTAATTAATATATTTGGTTTTTGCATCTTTTGAGTTTACGTTTTTTTGGTAATGGGACTGTGTTGTGATCTTTTGCTTTGTGATGTATTAATTATAATTTTTTTGTCAAATACAGACATCTTATTTTGATAAAGACAAATTGATTGATCTGCTGATTGTGTACCTTCCGTTGCTCAGTCATCGGGCTACCCCTCCATCTGTTTATCTAAATTGACCTTTTAATTTTGCAAATAAATATTTTAAATATTCTTCTGTCTGACGCCCAAATGTAATGTCATACTTTTGGGATAAAACTTACGCTGCATGTTACAACTGTAACATTAACATGTAGAGGAGTAATGATAACATTCGAGTGAATTGTTGGAAAGTGTACATAAAAATTAACTGAACATTTAAATACCAATCTTCAAAGTACTTTCTGTAAAGTGCTTTACTTGAGTAAATGTATTTGCAACTCAGGTGTCATATTATTGAATGTTAGATTATTATACTGAAGCATAAATATGTAAATGCAATTGTTATGCAATACTGTTTAGGCTCAATGTACCTGTACTGTTGGGTAGTTTAATGCACAGAAATGTATTTTTGGTAAACACTTAATTGTAGATTAACTAATTCAAATAGCTGTCAAATAAATGAAGAGGAGTTTAAAGTAAAATGTAAAATGTAGTGAAGTATATAAAGTGTAACATACAAATATTTATTTTAGTACACTATTTGAATGTGGGCTACTTTCCATCACTGCATTTGAGGCCAGTGCAGTATAATGTCCACCACTAGGTGGTGGTCACCGCTCGTGAATGGAAGGAGGCGTCAACAATGCAGAGACAGCAGCCCCGGGTCAGAAGGCAGCACGCGCACACACGCACGCACGCACACACACACACACACACACACACACACACACACACACACACACACACACACACACACACACACACACACACACACACTAAGTCACACATTCAGCAGCTGAAATTACCATGAAGCACACACTCACTTTTTTAAAAGAGATTGTACATCAGTTTCAGAGCCTTTCTGACCAAACTCACTCACACACTGCAGATAGAGTCATTGTACTCGAGCACAGGAGAAACTATGTACAGGGTTTCATTCATAAAATATTGCACTTATTGGCCCATTGCATCTCACAGCACGTGCTATGATGATGCGTCTAAATCTGTAACACAGTGATATATACACTATCTTATTATATAAATCTACATAGATAACTGGTACATGCAATTTATGGGAGTTTTTATTCAACTATGCAACAAACAACTGACGATGCTAAAAGGAACTGTATGTTTTGGCATAAATGTGTTTTTTAAATTATTGTAGAGTAGAACTGAAAGGCTTTCTGCAATGCTTTGACTTAAGTTTAAGACCACTGCAGTGCTGTATATGCCTTCATCCACATTTTAGACTACTGTATATCTATGTTTTCTACGCAGCTTACTCAGATTCAAACATGACATTTTAGCATGCTGAATTTAAACAATATTTTTGTATTTATATGGCTGTTTATTCCATGCCAGAGCTGATCAGTTGTTGTATAGCATACACTGTGCGGTGCCTTGTCAGCGTGACATTGGTGTTAAATGAAATGCTGATAATTGCTATTATATAAAGTCGAGGATGTTAGGGTTCTATCTCTAGATAAAACAGCACATGTGATTTTTTTGGCAGCATGCTCATTGCATCAAACTATAAAGGGTCATGTTAGAGGCTAAACACATACGAATAGTTGCTTTTACGATTTACAGCTATACTTATAAGGGAAATCACACATCTACAGACAGCGAAAACGTGGAATACTACTCACATCGACATTAAACGTACTGGATTCATTCAGAAAGTTAGCATGACAGAGGAACTTACAGAGGCCGTGTGGGAGATGTTAAAAGGACACTTTTTTATCCAAGATAGATGATTTTTTTAGATGACAAATTTGCGACTCAGAGATAACACTCACACTCATGCAAACCCACACTCACATACTGTACAGTCACACAACAGCCACACACTCATTACATCAAAGAAAGTGGCTACGTCCTATAGTGCACTAAATCATGGATTTGGCAGCTTTAGGAGACAAAATAATTCTAGAAAAAGGAAAATACATCATGTACAAAAAATAAAAATTAAAGCATTCACTGACTCACTCCCTCATTTATAATTATTCTAGGTCTTAAATATTTTAAAGGTCTTTCCCTCATTATGAATCATACTTGGTTTATGACCATACTAACTAGTTGAAGAATGAGAATATTGTGTCTCTATATTCTAGATATCCTGTGACATTACACATTTTACAATAGCCATGTCTGGTTGTCTGGTTATTTGCTCTTGATATAAGGTGATAAAGTTAAGAGTTAATACGACGGCATTTTGTAATTCTACTACTAAACAGAGTTTGAGCTGTAGTCCAGAGGAAGCAGCACTAGCAGGAGTGATAAGGGAGGACAACACTGTGCACACTCTACCAGCTGACGGACCTGCGCTGCCCTGCCTCTGCTTCCTGACACCCGTCCCTAACAGTTGCATCCGGACTGCTGCAGGGGCGGAGCGCTGTCTGTGAGTTTGGCAGTGGGGGCTCCTGTGGTGACGGCCGGATCCGAGTCCAAGCTGTCGGACATCTTGTCACAAATGAGGTCGACGAGACGTTCAAAGGTCTGCTTCACGTTGACGTTGTCCTTGGCGCTGGTCTCGAAGAACTCAAAACCTTGGAGAAACGGAGAGCAAGTAACGTGAGAAAAGACAGGGCAGACTAAAAATATGTTTTAGGAAAAGCTATGATCTTTATTTGAAACAAAGCTGCTTCTATGTAGCAGTATTGTATGATACATTAATATTTTATTGTCAGATTAATTAATGACATGCATCCCTATCACAGTATTTTGTATGATACCCAAAAGGCATTAGAGTTAAATGTTGCTCCAGGGCTTACCCAATTGTTCTGCCAGCAGTCTGCCATTGTCCACTGACACAACCCTCTCCTCTTCCATATCACACTTATTTCCAGCCAGCACCACCTGCGCATTATCCCACGAGTACGTCTTTATCTGGGTTGACCTGAACGCAACAAAAGAAGAAAATGAATCACAGTCAAATAAATGCTGTTGCTGCGCTCTTAGATATCATCTCAGGATCGCTTTTGTGAAACGTTTTGTTGGACAGGATTCTAAATTATACTAAAATGTCGCAAATCCTAAAAGATTGCAGATAATCTTTCGTAATGAGAAGTTCCTATTTGGAGCAAGCATGAACGATGATTCCATCACTTTGTGTTTGGCGTTGGGAAATGTAATATATGAGTCACGGGTGGCGGCAGTGGAAAAGTAGGTCAATTCTGGTCTGTGCTGAAAACATGTCATTATTTCTCAGATATAGGTTAAAATGGGCTATTTTCTACAAATGTGTCATTGATATTTGTCATATACATTGCTTTTCCTCCCTTTCCTTTAGATGTTATTCTTTGGCTCCTGCTAACTTCTGATTGGTAAGTCAGTAACTGTATGTGTTGAAGGTATTAGTCATGGTCACTGACACGACATATGGGAAACGTTGGTTTATTACTGAATGAATCAATATTGGAGGACCGTGTCTTTAGGCCAGGCCAAATTAGTTCATTATTTGCTAGATACAGTTAATGAAATGAGACATTGCATTTTCCAGCATGATAACAACAATAATTAAATGAATCACTGGAGAGGTTCCACACTGTTCTAACCTCCAAACTCATTTTGAGAAAGCATTTAGGGAACAAATATCTCCTGTGGTGTTGCAGTCTGGCTAAAAGTAGGGCAGCTAACGCACCACGGGCTGCAAGCAGCAGAGAAAGAGCCAGTAAGAGAGAGAGGAAGACATGAGGAGTTAGGAAGAGAGCAGCATCATGTTGGCTCTCCTCCCTCTGTCCACTTCTGACTTGTTTTAGTGTTTCATAATGTTCTGTCAGAGAAACATTGTGTTTGCATATGCAGCTTATAAAAGATAAGATTGACTCATGCTTTTTGGAACAATGTAGTCTATGGAGAACAGAAGAACAGAGCAACATGGAAAGTAAATGCTTGGAGATTGTTGCCATAATAAAATGTCTTATGTGTAGCATTTACATTTGATGTCAGCATTACAATATTTCCCTGTTTTGTCTCGGTCACAGGCAGGAAATGAGCACGTCACAGGCTTAATTCAGCCACAGTCGGTCGGGGAAGGAGACGTTGCCATGGCAACCTTTTTTTTCTACAACCTTGTCACAAGGAACAAGGGAAAGAGGACGTAGAATTGAAGCCCCGTGGCAAAGGCAAACAAGGAGAATTGTGGCTACATGAAGGGTAAAAAGGGCCTCTCTTGTACACAGCTGAATGATCTGCACACTGTCTGCTAGGTAAGCACACAGGTCATTTTCTCAGATTAATGCTGGCCATGAGACAATTGGCTGAATAAATTAAGATACCCACCACAGACAGTACACACTGACTATTCCATTAAAGTGTCGAAGAGGCCATAAAAGGTTAATAGGTGGGTCTGGCTTCAATCTCTTTTACAAAAAGACTCTTCACTGGAAATCTATATAAATACAAATCAGGCAGATGATGTAGATAATTCAAGCTAATAAAAGTGCAGCATCTCACTATTAACCGTGACGTTAAACAACCCAAAACGAAAGAACACCAGGCTTTGAAAACAGTATGTGCTTACTATAAATGCAGCTGCTCTAACCGTGACAGGTGCAATCTGAAGCAGCTGTCAAGCGCTGCTAGTTCAGTGATGAGGGCCGAGTAGACACTGGCCTTAATACTGACAGTCAGAAATATGGAATGCAGGTCAAGTGTCAACGGCAATGAGGATTTGTTTTTCTCCTATAGTCTCCTTCGGCTGAGATAGATACAGCAGCTCATAGTAGGACCTCATGTTATAAACCACATTTCTTATCACAACATATGTGTAGGGTCGAAGTGTAAACAAATCTAACCACATATATTTCTAATTGAAGTTCCTCTTTGTTTCACCAAATCTAGTTGTTGTGCTGTGCTTTTTTTGCTCGTTTCTCAAGCAGCAATCCTAACCCAGAAACCCGGTTTCAACGTGGCCTTCCAAGTCCTTTCATAGACACGGATGCATCATAATGAACAACATTTAGGCTTGGCTCAGACTTGCTCTTCAGCCTGCAGACTCTGTGTGTGACTCATTAATGGACGAGCGCCATGACCTTGACAAGTTTCCCTAAGATCTCCAAGCCTGACAAAGATGCATGCACGAAACATAACAACACTGTCACATAACAGGGAGAGAGGGAAGGGCGGTATCTGTTAGGGATCATTTCAGATTTGTCTTGGAAAAAAGGACAAACCATGTACAATATCAAGTCGGCATGATTTCAACAAATGACTTTATAGCAACAAACAGGAAGTCCTTCTACTGTTAATCTGATTCTCATAATAGTACAATATTTTCCAAAGAATACAGATATTACAATTTACATTTAGAAGTAAATTGTCTCAAACAGCCCAACATGAACTCACCAGTCCTGCACAGCGCCGAAAGACTCCTCGTTGGTGATGTCGTACATGAGGATGAAGCCCATGGCCCCGCGGTAGTAGGCGGTGGTGATGGTCCTGTAGCGCTCCTGGCCAGCTGTGTCCTACACACACACAACATGATTTAGCACCGCTGTTAGCCCACTGACTGTTATTCACGCTGTCAGCCTCGGCAACATTGACATGACCCTGCAAAGCACATATATGCAAGTCCATAATGATAAATGAGAACCCACATACATAATTAATCTGCAGCTATTTATACATACAGTACTAAGAGATTCTTCAGATCAAATCCGAGCACAATTTAGGATCCACACTTTAGATTTACTTATGGCTTTGTTTGTTGTGTTTGATGTGTAAATAATCATTATGCTCACGGCCTCACTGGCTTCGCATTGATGAGATGCCAAAAACACTGAATCAGTTTTGGCTGATGTGATTGATTCTTTCCTCTCCTCGCTCAGCTGTTAAACACTCGATGGTGCAGTACTCACAGCTCAGCTCATGCATGGCATGCATTTCTTAGGGAAAGGGCTAAAAATAGAGATGAAATGATTTCAACATTGGGAGAATGATTGCTGTTCATGATAAGGCTGAAGTAATTGCTCCAAGGCAAAGCAAGCAAGTGATTACACAGCATTAGATGAGTAGTACATTGTACACAGATTACCCTGGAAACAAGCTCCCACTGCAGCATTTGCTACTAGATGTCAATGAAAATGCTAATAGCTCCCAATGCAGAAAGATGAAGTCGTTCTGAAGTGAGTGTGTCCATGAGGAAGGAAGAGAAAAGAGGCTGTGAGCAGTACATTGAATTTTTTTTGATAAGGTATATAATAATGAATCCCAATGATGTCCTTCCTGTTTATGCTGTGCTGTGGTTCCACCCACAACGAATGTGTCTGCAGGCTTCTGTGGATCATGATGGAGCACTTCTGGCTGCTCCACTTGGCTGATGTTAAACAGAAGCTGGACAGGCAGCTCTGGATTGTATTTAGCACAGTGGGTTTTATTTCAGTCAGTGTGCACATGGCTGCAACAGTGTGCCTGTTATAGCCAGAGGACAGCTCTGACCTTCACTTCACAGAGGCAGAGCTCACAGCCGGCCCAGCGTCGGCACACACACACAGCCAGGACCTTTTGTCGGTGTACAATAACACCTAAAGTGCACGTGAATGTTTGCATTTTTAATGGCTGCTTCTAATGTGTGTGTGTTGTATAAATAACATTGTTTGTGGAGTTGCATAAAAGGTCGAATAGTGTGTTTAATCCATTTTATTTGTATTGTTACTATGGATGTATGGATAGTATATCCAAGTTATCTGAATGCTGTTTTAACCTCAGCATGTGATTTTTCAGTGGGTTATTGATTCAATGACCTTTGAGCATTTCCAGGCTATTACTGTGAGCAGATTTGCCTATTCTCAGTTAAAAAGACAGGATGGAAAAAGAATTAAAATGATGAGTCCCGCAAATTGGAGCTCCTTCAAAAGCTTCGCTTGACTCTGCAGCTCACTAGAAATCAATCCAAGAAGCTGACTGCTTCGAATGGAGAGCAGAAAGTGCTGCCTGGCACACGACTCAACTCTTTTTCATTCAGTAAAGTGAGTTTAAGACTTTCACAAGGCTCATCCTGGCAGCACTCAGTGATGTGCTTCATTCACTTCAGTCTAATATGACAACGGGCACAACTCTATGATGCATTTTGACACTTTTATTTCTCTGCAGATAGATTGTGAAACTAACACAATGTCAATAGCTAATAGCCATCACTTACTGTAAGTCTGAGCTCATATTTAGCCCAGTTAGGACAAATAAAGACAGATTCATTGGATGGCAATCCTTTGCCTAAAGCCCCTGTCACACTGTCCCGAAATTGACACCAGGTGGACACACGAATATGGAATTATGAATTTTGCACGAAGATGGCCCCGAAGTTGGTCAACAGCCAAGTAACAGCCGAAGCAAGTACGATGCCTACAGAAGGCTACACGATGGCACCCGAACCACACACAAAATATGGTGGTAGACTTTACTGATGATTTAGAATGTATCCGGACTCAACGTAAGAGCTTGTGCCTCTTCGGGGGGTGCTAACATTTAAACATAAACTTTATTCTTTACTTTCTCCATCTTTATATGTAGATTAGAAGCTATTACTTATCTCCGTCGTGTTGTTTCCAAAGAAACAACTAAAGCAATATCTAAATAAAACAGGAACCTAAATTACATTTCAGACCTACAACTGCAACGAAAGTAACAAAAACAATTTAATATCCTTTTCAGTTTCACAGAACACAAATTGGGTTATTTACATAACATGTTTACATGATTTTGTTTTGCAATAAATGCAATCTCGATGTCATCGTACTATAAAACGATGGCTACACGACGGCATTGCGAGGGCTTCACGTAGTCGTGTTGCCTTTCTAAGACACTCGGGCAGCTTCTTGTTTCCTTCGTATGGTCTTGTATTGTGAGGCGAAAAATGCCCGATGGCACGGATGATCAGACGATGATGACACGATTTGACAAGATGCCCTCACGAGTGCCTTACGAAAGGCAAAAGGGACACACAAATTCAACACGAAACTGAACCTTCGCAAGGTGCTTCGGCAATTTTTTGGCATGCCAAAGATTTTGCCACCGCACAAAGTTGCTGCGGCGGCATACGATGGCTTAAGATGCCCTCACGAATTGCCCAATGTTGTTACGATCAGAGCCGAATTTGAAAATGTCCTTTATCGTGTGTCCATCTGGTGTCAATTTCGAGACAGTGTGACAGGGGCTTTACTGAATACTTGTCTTTGCTGATGATGAAAACACATTATCCCAATTAGCCACACTGTTCAAATCTAGATTTCCCATCCTGCTGGATTGCTTCTTTTGGCCTCTTTATGTGATTAGCAAACACCAAATGACTGGGGATGGCTAATTGCTGCAAAGACAACCGTTATAACAACAAGTAATTAAATCTCTGAAGGAAAGCTGCCATTTGGTAAAGCAAACAAAACACGAGAAATAAAAAGAAATACAGTGAAAGAGAAGGTCTTTGACATATCTAACCCTGCACTATTTCAGAGATATTACAAGACAATCTGCTTCTGCAGCTCAGATGAACTCCTAATTAAACAGACATTCGCTTCCAACACATTCAAAGAAAGGTGTTGCTTTTTCCCGCTGTGTGACAAGCTCACACTTACTAGTCTCCTGACAGTAATGTTATGCCTTCCATCTGTCTCCATATTTCATGTCACTTGTTAGACACTTTTATCCAAAGCGACTTACATACATTCAGTGCTGTGGCCAATCCACAGGAGCAATTTGGGGTGAAGTGTCTTGCCCAGGGACACAACGATATGCTGACTGCAGTGGGATTTGAACTTGCTACCCTGTGATTCAAAGTTCAGCAGACTAAATTCAGCGCACAATCCCACTGAGCCACAGCCTCCCTGGTGTGTTAAACCGAGGAAACACAATACAGCTCTTGAAGCGCACACAGCTGAGGTGACATGTTTTTTTAAGTAAGAGTAAGAAATGAAAAAATGTTTCAATTTTTTGTTCCGAATTAAGAGGCTACAATCCAAACTCTAGTATTAAACATGGGCTAATAAGATTTATGAAAAACATCACTTAATGATTCCAAAGGTCCTTTTTTGTATAAACTGATATATATTTTAAATAGCTTGCAATGACATCCAGGTATTTTAATGTTAACAAACCTATCTATATACCTTAAAAAAGGTGGAGTGGTGAAAGCAAAAGGATTAGCTTTGAATGTAATTTCTAAACTTTGAATTAAGTGTACATAACATAATGGAAAAACAAGAGATGAAAAGGGAAGTGTATCCAATCATAACAAGTAGGGATGACCTTTGCTCAGAGATATAAAAAAAATTGAATTAATGCATAGGTGACCCTGTATAAGGAGGACCTTTTAATGGCCCGTATACAGCGATCAAGTCCCAACCTGTCACAGGCTTTGAAATATATTGATCCACAGAGAAAGATATGGGCAGGGGGCAGGGGAACGTGAGCTCTGGGCTGAGATTGACAGTGTTTTACAGACAGGAGTCACTCTGCAGGAACACAAAGACACAGAGAATGGAGGTGGAGGGAGACTCTGAAGAGCTCCTAGCCCCTCAGAGCTGAGGTAGTCCTCCAGGAGACCTTGGAGGACAACAGGAAAAAGATATCTTCCACACATTAGCTATGTTTCAACATGCAAATGATCTCCATTTCACTGATTAAATGGAAATGTGTGCATGGTTGGCATGACGAAATAAACTGACATGAAAAGGAACCCACAGTTAATGCTTCATGTATTCTGCTGTAATATAGTCTTCCTTTATAAATTAGCATCATTAAATAATCTACAAATCCCATGCTGAGTTTAGAAAGATTAACGTGGAATTGGCAGGTTATTCAAGAGTTCACAGCAAATAAGGAAGAAATCATCTTGTGTTGACTATAGCCAATGACTGGCAAAAGTAACATATCTTTAATGGCTTTAATCCACTGTTTTATATCTGGTATGGTCAGGAATCAAACATTTTGTGGCTAACTTAAAAAAATGTTTTTAATATTTCATACCCAGATCTGCAGTTTGATCCTCTTGTCATTCTTGTACACAGTCTTCACTTTGAAGTCGATTCCCACTGTGCTGACGAAGGCCGAAGTGAAGGCGTCATCGGCGTAGCGGAACAGGAAGGACGTCTTGCCTACGCTGCTGTTGCCAATGATCAGCAGCTTAAACATGTAGTCAAAGTTTTGGTCCCCCCCCTCTCCCTTCCCTTTCGCATCCTGAGTGGCAGCCATCTGCAAAAACACAAAAGAGATGCTGAAAAGAATTTATTCAAAGCTTCACCTTGAGCTACTGTGAAGCTTTTCAGAGCTGTGCTGCAAATAATCTTATGATAAACACAATATTTATTTTTCAATTTAATGTGGATGTCATAAACAGAGTCCAGTACAGACTCGCTGAGCAGGCCCAGATCAGAGGTGACAGAAGGCTGTGTCAGGCAAATCAGCATGACCAACGCAGCAAGCTGTTGTATTGATGAGTAGATAACCAGGATTTTAAAGACCTGACTTTGTCTTTTCTATAGTTAAACTAATTGGTTAAATAAATGTTGTTATAGCCCTTATTCCCTTAAAAGCTCATGAATTAGATTAAGTAATACAGTAAAATACACCCATATTGTATTTGAACAAAATATGTCAAACTAAAACGTAGATTTGCCAGTTTACATTTTACAATTAAAAGTGTGTGATGTTTCCATCTTACATATTTACAAAATAGCTTTCGTATGAGAAAGGAAAGGCAATTTCACCAGCCATTACATTTTCTTCCATTTTATTATGAGCTACCGTAGGCTACAATGGAAATGCACATTTCACCTCCAAAAAAAACACATTTACACCGAGCATTTGCGTGCTGTCAGAGTACAACGCGACTAAGAACAAGATGTCAAGAGCACAGTCATCTTTGCTCCAAGGTGAATGTTTTCACAAAGCCACTGCGCTTAAAAACCAAACATGGGCAGCCGAGCTCTCCTTGTAGCCAAGTGGTTATGAAAGATGCCGGAGCTCGATCCTGCACCGGGTGTATGTTCGCTCCGTGTATGAAAGACAAATACCACCGATGCGGCATCTGTAAGGACGTCTCTTTTAAAATATCAATGCAATGCTGGTATTTACGCACACCACGATCAAAAACAAAAGATCCAATATTAATTGACACGGTATAGCTGAGCAAGAAGCTACATGCCAGCTAATGCTAGTCGAGCAATTCTGGGCAAGAGGTCATTTTATGAATTCATGACATTCTTCCACATAACTATTAATAAATGAGAGCACCGAAACGCGTTAAGGGCATTGAGTGAACAAACCTGTGTTGAAGGCCTCGGCTCTATCTGTATCTACCCCTGTTTTGCAAATACGGCTTTTGGTATTTGTGTCTATCGCAGGCGTTGGTCTCTCCCCGCTCTGTGTCTCTTTCTCTGTGAGCGCCGACCAGTTTCAGCACCTGGGAGCTGTCCCTTCCACTTCGGATATGGCACGCGCCCCTGAGCTGACGAGCCTGCCTCGCGTGAGATGAGCACGAGCAAAGGAAAGTGCGTGTCATGCGTTTCTCTGACGTAAGCGATATGGTCCCAAACATGGGGGTTGTAGTTTTTTCACGGTTTCGAAGGGCATCCAAATAATAGATTCTACTACATTACCCAGCATTAAGCGCAGCACATCTGTCAGCAGCTGTGTAATATACTCGGGAAGCGCAGGGAAAGGTTTGTAGTTCGTTATTAAATATGCATCACCAACACGCAATGTCCAAGAGAAACTGCAAAAAATGGAAAATGCACGGTATATCCACAATCTAAGGTTTAACCATTTCATCATGTCCCTATCTCTCTCCCTCTGGATCTCTCCATGGTCTTCCAATAAAATCACACATCTTACCTTCCCATACAAGTCCATTTCGTGTCTGTTTTCGAATTCACTCCAGCTATGATAAACTCCCAGCTGGACTGTATATTTTCCTCTTTTTTTCTTCAGGAAGCTAATATAATGGCCTCTCTTTTTGCGTCACTCTCGGTTGGTCTTGCAGGCGCCTCCCCCCCTCCCCCCATTAGACTACATGCAGCTCCGCTATAGAGAACAAGCGGCTGAGCAAATAAGTGAGGCCTGAGTGCTGATGAATATTATTATTGTGAGCCTTTCAATGGGAGAAAGTGCAGGATGAGGCCGCCGACGCTATGGAACTGAAAAAAGCAGCATGTTTACAATCATAATCACATCCGCCCTCTCCAGGTTTAAATGCAAAAATTCCTTTCAAATGCATAATTAATTAAAAAAAGGTGCAAATGCAAAACGGTACCATTGTCATAAGAAGGCGAGGACCAATATGCGTATGCAAGCAATGCATATACGTGTGGTGTGTGTGTGTGTGTGTGTGTGCGCTCGTGTATTTGCAGGCAGGCGGTTGAGCGCGCATAGAGAGGCGGATCAGGTAGGCTGTAGCACCATGTCTTCCTCACATTTAGATAGTGAGTTATAACTTCTAAAATATTTCAAAGCTGTACATATGTGTTTAAAATGCTCGCCAATAGTGTATATTTTTTCATCTGGTGGTTTACTTTGGCATATTTGCACCGATGTTGACAAATCTGAAATCTTACAAATCTGTTGGTGTGTTAAAACGTATAGCTTTGTGCTAACTCGATGGCCAATGTAGCGAAGCTCCTTAGCTTGCCTTTCCGAGAATGCCAGTAATTGATATCTCTACAAAGCCGTCCTTTAGACAGTTTAAGTACATGACCTATACGCGTGGTAAACAAACTTTTCTAGAAGGCTGCTACACGAGAAGGCCTCAGTTGCACCATCTGCTGTGAGACGTGGTGCTCTGGTGATATTTATGTCTTCTGTTGTAGCTACTGTTGCCATATAAGCCAACTGACCTGACCTGAAGTGAGCTATATCTATTCACACAGGTAGACTGTTGTTTATGTAATCCTCCTTAGCAACCTTGCACTGTTTTAGTGTCACATCTTAACATAGTCTTTTCTTTTTTTTTAGAATAAATGGTTTGAGATCCCACCTTTATCTTTATCATAAAATGAATACATAAGGTCTTGTTTAAACAGTTTTTACATAATGGATTATTTGGAGACATTAATTTATACCCACTATTTCTTTTTTATAAAAGCGCAGTGATGACATATATTCTTCAAAGCTACATGGCGACTGATAACTTGACAGAGATGTTCAACCCAAAAAAAGCCTAAAAATTATTTACTAGTGAATTCATATTTTTGGCTGTCATTTTTAGATATAAAGACTGCAGTAGCGTTTGCTAGGAGCAGTTACATAACCATTGCTGTAACAAATTGTTCTGCACCAATGTCAACCATGCTGCTCAGAATTTGACTGTTTTCATTGTTCATGAATGTGGCTAGCTATTCTGCTTAATGGTCCCCTTTCTGAAATCCCCTTCTATTCTCTGTCAACTCTATTCTTACAAAAATCAAACAAATATCCCTTTTATGTTCAAAGTTCCGAGACTGCATTTTGTAACAAAAAATTACTTTCCACAGAGACAGAAATATACATTCCTGGCAGAGTACTCAAACCACTTCTGTGGTGGTTCCTGCTACAGTAAGTGTCTCCAGCAACATTATGAGACACACATTCACACAAACTGAAAACAATACCAGCTCTGCTGTCGCAGCTGTTAAAAATACTCACCTACTGTAGGCATCAGTCAGTTTGTTTTTTTGTACCCCACCAATACGTCTGTACCCTCTGCTTATTTTAGGCTACTATTTAATATTCCAATTGATACAAACTCAAAGGAGTTCTTGAACCCAATCATTTTGCACCACTCAACTCTTTACTGTCTACCTGATAGCTCATACTGAGGGAACAGAATATGGGATTGATCATAGAGGATTATCTTCTTTATGTTTAATGTTTTTATCACTTTATGTTTGATAAAGTGATTACAGGTTTCAATCTACTTCATTTACTTTATTTTTAACCTATTAGTGACCGTTTGTAATGGAGGACTCCATTGACATGATTCTGCAAGACCCTGGCAGGGTGTGTTCTACCAGCAGGCCCCACCCCGTCCTGTCGGCCTGCACAGGGGCTCTGCTCACTGGACTGTATGGAGTCTGGAGAATGTTTTGTATGCCTGGATCACGCAAAATCCCATTGAACCTATTGGTGCTTGAGATTTACTTATTCTGTGTTTACCTGTTTGCTAACTGCTTGCTTTGCCTTTCTTCTACCCTTTCACATAACAAATGGTGCATGTTTTTGTGAACCCAAGAGAGAGCTGCACAATCTTCTATGTTACTTATAACTACTTTATCTGAACTGCATTTTGTCCATTGTTGTAACGTAATGGATCAAGCAGTTGTTTAGTTGAAAAAAAACGGAAAGATGATCCGAATGTTATTTAGACTGCATTTTTTGATGCATGGAAAATCTGAATTTGATTTGACATTTTAAAATAAAAATAAAAAGCCACATTAATATTTGTTTGCATGCCTGAGTAATCTCAAATCTAAAAATGAAATATTACATTATCAGAGATTAAACCCAGTTTAATCACAGCTAGAGATTATAAGCAGCCCTGCAGATGTGTCACCTAGATAGTGCATTATTACTGAGACTTATATTGAGACTTGTATTGATTAACTAAGTGTGGTTGCTCTGGTCCAGGTTCCTTATTTGCCCTCCAGTAAAGGGCAGACAATGAACATTATGCAGCTGCTTGAGGGACGAACAGGACACTTAGCAGATCTGGGATCAGGAGATGGAAGACTGGTAAGCGAGCTGATGTTGTTTCAGAAAATAATCAATTTATATGTGGCCAAAAACTCAACTTAAAATCTTAAATTCCTGATTAAAGTGTTTTGATGTGGTTTTCTAGGTGTTTGCAGCCTCTTCTGCTGGCTTCCGATGCACAGGGTTTGAGATTAACTCAATTTTAGTGGCCTATTCCAGGAGCAAGGCCCACTTTAGAGGAGTGCCCTCCAGCCAGGCAACCTTTGTTAAAAAAGACTTTTGGAAGGTAAGGTCTAAACAAAAAAGTATTGCTTTTCTCAAACCTACCTGATCAAAGTTGGCAAATGACTATCTGCAAAATGTTTCTTTCACAGACTGATTTGTCTTCGTACAACAATGTGACAGCTTTCCTTTCGCCAGGTTTGGTGAGTATTCCTCCTTGTGAAGTATTATGTATTTTCCTTTTCTTAATATGTATAGGTCATATAGCATATAAAGCTTTTCATTGGTTTACAGATGGAGGTGCTAGGTGAGAAGCTGTTGAAAGAGCTTCCTGATGATGCGTGTGTCATCGCCGCTCGTTTTCCTTTCCCCAACTGGCCACTGCGACAGTCTGTTGGCTCTGATCTTGATGAGACTTTTGCTTATGACATAAGTACTGTGCGCTCACACCTGAGAAAAGGACCCAAAATTGTGGAGTATTAATTCACAGTCTTTGGTTATTTTCTCTTCTAGCAGATCATTTGGAGATAAAGTTTCTGTCAGATACGAGCACTGATCAGGTGTGATGGAGAGGATGAGAGGGACTACTCTGACTTGACAAAATGTCAGGATGATTTTGACATTACTTGTCAAAATCTGCTGCTGTATTTCATAAACCAGTGCATATCCACAACAGACTTAGCCAGTCTTGCTGACAATCGTGTTATACATTTGTGCAACACTATTTACAACATTGCTATTGCGCTCTTTCTAAGAGCGATTCATTTGCAAATAGTTTTTCTTCCACATCATGACATACTCAGAAGTATGTTTCAGGTAGGTATGCATGTTATTCTATTTGTCCCGCTTTGCTCTTGTGGGATTGTAACTAGATTCATATGTTGTGCTTGTGTTTATTTTATGTAATGAACACCTAGGCTCCTCCAGCTTAATGCCATTCTGAGATTTACTCCATGGTTCTCACAGCAACTGAAGATTAGGCACAAAGACCTTTTTATGTTGTGCACGGACTGGAAACAGTATCTGTATCTCCTGACCTGTCTGAAAGAAAGGGAACCTCTGCACTTAACAATCCAATAAAGTATCAGATGTCAGTCAGTGTTGCATTGTATTGCAGTATAGTCTTTGGTGAACAGGGATTTAAAGGCTGAGCAGGTTTGTAACCTTTACTCCAGCTTCTTAATATTATCCATCATGTCCACCAGAGGGTGCTAGTGCTCCAGACTGAGTTTGGTGCAAAAACACAGAGTGAGGTGAGCCGAGCCTGAATGGAATACAGATGGTGGTATCCTCTGGATATTCTATCGACAAAAAAAAATCAGACTTCCAACAAATTGAATTTCGATTATGCACACAAATATAAAAGGTCCATTCACCTGCCCAAATTACGATTATATATTATGATATTATATATTGAAACTAACGAACATGACATTGTTGCTGTTGTTGCGAGGCTGGTGTTGCAAATAATAATATGAATCCTTCTAAAAGATGAAATAACAGAATCCACCGGATGTTTAATCCCTTTGATTTCATGCCTGTGCCATCACCAACACCCATGCAAGGCAATCGATGTCAGGCAGACCTCATGCTCTGATTTCACACTGTGACGTCAGAGAGAGGGCGGCAGACAGAGGGGCTGGGTGGGGAGGGTGCCAGACTATAAAACCTCAGAGACGAGCTCCGGGCTGCATTCTGAGTGCGGGACGACTAACCACCTCAAATGGAAGTACAGAAAAACCCCGGTCCCCAACAGACAAACAGCAGCAGTATGTGTGAAGCCACGCAAAGGTCGAGCGAGCCTCGCAGAAAGAAGTTGGATGAGCGCAGTGCGCCCTCGGAGATGGCCAGGATCATCACTGACCCTGCCACGGGGAAGTGCTACTGCCGTGGGAAAGTTTTGGGAAAGGTAGCGCAAGTTTCATCTCTAGTAATTTCTTAATGGATTTACAACTTAAACCGAAGACACACCATGTTAACGTAAGTGTTTTTATTCTTTCCAGGGTGGGTTTGCTAAATGCTACGAGATGACTGACCTCTCCACCAGCAAAGTTTATGCAGCCAAAATCATCCCGCATTCGCGCGTCTCCAAACCTCACCAACGAGAGAAGGTAAGCGCGCGGCTCTGGTCCCGGCGCGCACTGGTGCGCCTGGACAGCAGATATCACAGACATGCCTCTAAGTTCAAATCGTGACCATTATGTTTCTCCCCTGCCAGATTGACAGGGAAATTGAGCTGCACCGAGTTCTGCACCACAAACACATTGTGCACTTTTATCATCATTTCGAGGACAAGGAGAACATCTACATCCTGTTGGAATACTGCAGTAGAAAAGTAAGTTAGTTGACACATACTAAAAACTCTTACCATTGTTATTTGTTCTTGCAGCAGCCGTGCTTCACATTTTGATAACACCTGCATTGCACCTAAAGTCAATGAAGCAGCACTCAGTCTGCCCCTACTATAAAAGACCTATACTGTGTTATTTATTGTTATGATTCAGCAAATCTACAGTATATACCTTCCCACAGAATGAGAATACAAGAACACCACAATGTTAAAGTTTAGAGGTTAGAGGAAACTGTGTTTTTATAGATAATTAAACTACCGGAAACTAATTATCTTCTCTATATTTTTGTCTTTTCGCAGTCATTAGCCCACATCCTGAAGGCTCGCAAAGTGCTAACTGAGCCCGAGGTGCGTTATTATCTCAGACAGATAGTATCTGGACTGAAGTACCTGCATGAACAAGAGATCCTTCACAGAGACCTTAAACTTGGTAAGGAATTTGACTGAAGCAGTGACACACTGCATTGCTGAGACACTTTATGCAGAATTGTAAAGATACATTCTGTACTCAATACATCAGAGGATCAGTGCAGTATGTATCCTTTGATCCTGGCTTGAATATCAAATGCTCATCATATCATTCCCTTTCTTCCCTACAGGTAACTTCTTTGTGAGTGAGTCGATGGAGCTGAAGGTCGGGGACTTTGGTCTGGCTGCCAAGTTGGAGCCAGTGGGGAACAGGAGGAAGACGATCTGTGGAACTCCAAACTACCTGTCCCCTGAGGTGCTCAACAAGCAGGGCCACGGCTGTGAATCAGACATCTGGGCCCTGGGCTGTGTCATGTGAGTAGGCCAACTATACTTACACCATTTAGTTCGAAAATATGTTTTGTAACAATGTTAAATATCAGTCAAATACTGGATGATCAGCTTGAAGAGACAAATTAGCATCATATTTTATGAGATTGTGATTTCCTCTTTTGCCTATATCCGCTCACTTTCCCCTCCATCCTTCTCCAGGTACACCATGCTGTTGGGCAGGCCACCTTTTGAAACCACCAACCTGAAGGAGACGTACAGGTGTATTAGAGAGGCGCGTTATTCTCTACCCTCTTCCCTGTCGCCACAGGCTAAGCAGCTCATCACTAGCCTGCTAGCCAAGATCCCAGAGGATCGGCCAAACCTGGACCACATTATGAGGCACGACTTCTTCACACAGGTTAGACCTCATTATTGCCTGTCTGTCTATTGTCCTCACTGTCTGTCTCACTAAATGTCACTGTGTAGGAGTATAACAGTGACCCTTTTCCCACCAGTCGCACACTGACCTACTTTTTTTCTGCACAGGGCTTCAGTCCAGAGCGTCTGCCTGCTAACTGCTGCCATTCAGCACCAGATTTCCACATCTCTAGTCCAGCCAAGAGCTTTTTCAAGAAAGCTGCCGCAGCGCTCTTTGGGGGCAAGAGGGACAAGGTCAAATACTACGAGACTCTGAGTGAGTATTATATAAAACACTGAGCTCTCATGTACCATTTCAAACACCACATGTCACAGCAGTTATTTATCGTTCATGCAGCACAGTTGTGGTTGCTGCAAGAGGCACTGTTAGTTTATTAAACAATTGCAAGCACATTTCACATTTAAATGTATACTGCTCTCATGTTTGTGTTTGTTTAGCCACTGGTTTAAAGATCTTATTCTGATATGTTCTGTGCTTCATCACCTTTTGATAGATAAGTTGACAAAAGAGGAAGAGGAGATCTACAAACTGCAGCACGACCTGGAGAGAAGTGTTATCAGCCAACAGCAGAGCAAAAATATTTCTGAGGTAAGAGATCATTCAAAACACAGTTCAGGATATTAAAACATCACACAGGTGATGCTAACCCTTGAGATATCATGTTTGCGAGAATCCAATGAGTAACTACGAGGCTGTATTACAACGAACAAGCACAATTTTAAATCAAACTAACAGCATTTATTTTCAACCTTTTAAGCTTCTGTGGTGGAATGCTTAGTGATAGTAGGAAGAGATGATCCAAATGTACAGTATTTAACCGTGGCGTCAATGATTCTCACCTTCAGAGTGGAAGTCTACCTCTGCCATCTGCCGAAAACCCCGTTGGCCCGGCAACGGAGAGCCAGTCTCCGACGACGCGTGATACCATCCGTCTGATTGTCAGGGGAAGTCTGGGGAGCTGCAGCAGCAGCAGCGAATGTGAGTTCTCCAGACTTGTTTCCCAGACACAGATACATTTCTGTTATTTTACACACAGGAGGTGCATCAATGATAGAGTGCATTTATGCAACAGCTACATTGCAATGTAGTTTCTTGAACTGCACTGAAATGATGTCTAGCTAAATGCCCCCTGTTGTTGTTCTTTAAGGCCTGGAAGACAGCACGACAGGGAGCGTGGCTGAGACTGTTGCGAGCGTGTTGAGAGGATGTCTGGAGAATATGCCTAAAGGTGAGTCTATTTACCAATCCAAAGCCTACACATGTGGTTAACGATCAAATTATTCCACACTGAAAGGTTTTTGTTGTAAACCAAAAGCTCATTATTTGTATTTGACCTTGAAATGTCTTAACAGAGAAATGTGTTGATTGAAGGACTGTTTTATATCTCAAAGATAGACTCCATGATTTTGTTAACACACCCTCATTCCCTCCAAGTGTATTATTGTTTGTGTGTGACCGTGAAGGAAATATTAATATATTGATAAGCTCTTGGTTGCTTTAACAAAAGCAAGGATTTATAGAGGCTTCTTTAGTTCTTCAAATTGTCTTTGTTATTGTATTGTAATCCTCCTCTTCTGTGTTTTCACCCTTTAGCCGATGACATTCCCCAGGGCTCAAACAGCTGCACTCTTCAATGGGTGACTAAATGGGTGGACTACTCCAACAAGTACGGCTTTGGATACCAGTTGTCTGACCACACCGTGGGAGTTCTCTTTAACAACGGCACTCACATGAGCCTCCTGCCAGACAGAAAGTAGGCACCATTCTATGCTTTCACAGCACTCCACCTTCAGTTTCACAGTTATTAGTCACTACATATAATGGAGATGGCTTGTTTAAGCATGTCTAGTACATACTTTGAAGAACCTGTTAGTGGTTTGACATAAGTACTAAATTGCAAGGATAGCTTGCCTTGTCATATGAATTTGCAGGCTCCTTTTCAATAAGTAAATGTTGCTAGATCCTTTTCCCTGGCACTTCATCATTTTCAAGCAAAAGCAATATTTGTTATCAAGAATACCAACAGATTTTGAATGTCATAAAAATCTGGTTTATGTTTGTTCTCTTTTTGTAGTGTTTATGTGAGTGGTTGCATAACTCTTTTCACCTCCTTATGTCCATCTCTTCAGGACTATCCATTACTATGCAGAGCTGGGACAGCGCTCCGTCTTCCCCACTTGCGAGGTACCTGAACACTTTGTGGGCCAAGTGACTGTGCTCAAGTACTTTTCACACTACATGGAGGAGAATCTCATGGATGTAAGTAAATATCTCTATTTTCCCACTCTTCTTTCTGTAATCTATCGCTCTTGCTATTATGTCTCTTTTGTCTTTCCATCCCCTGAAGCATTATGGCATCTTTCATGTTGCAGCCTGTCTAATCCTGCTCTACCTTTTTTTCTTTCTAAGGGCGGAGACCTTGTTAGTGTGGCAGATACTCACATGCCCAGACTCTACCTGCTGCAGTGGCTCAAGTCAGACCGCGCCCTCATGATGCTTTTTAACGACGGCACTTTCCAGGTAAACACATGCACTATCACAGGAAACACAGCAGTTATTAGGTATGCATAGAGGTGCACATCTTAGCATTGCATTACACAGATAAAGAAAAATCATATGAGAAAACAATAACTTTCAAAATAACATCAACTTTTCTTATTTCCACAGATCAACTTTTACCACGACCACACCAAGATAATCCTGTGTTGCCAGAGCGATGAGTACATGCTGACATACATCAACGAGGACCGTGTCTCCAAAACCTTCAAACTCAGCTCCCTGCTGACATCCGGATGCCCCCCCGACCTGCGGGAACGCATGGTGTACTCCCTCAACATGCTTCTGCAGAGATGCAGCTAATGTGTTTCGCTTGACATTACACACACAGATCTACGCATTGTCTGCTGCAGTGCTGCAGTGGAGCCATGTTTCAGAAGGAATCTGTGTGGGAAGGACAAGATTAAGGATAGACTTGTGAAAAGTTAATTAACATTCCTTCATTGTTGCACCTCGAATGACTCAGCAGAGGTGAACAAATACCATGGACAGACTCTGCTGACTGGAAATGAAATGTAGCACAATGACCGTGAATGATAAAGGGCTGACTTGTATGTGGAAAGTTGGAAGAAAGACAATACTGAGCATGTTGGAGCGAGTATGTTGGTACGAATGTGAACCCAAGCAATTTGGGTAAAAAGAGGGATGTTTGGGAAGTAAAGACAGATGCTGGGCTGGTACCAGCTTTAATGTATATAATCTAATTGATGCTGTTTTATACAGAAATACATAACAAGATGCTCTGAATGTCACCAGGGCTAGACTGTGGAATATTGTAAATAATGTACAGTGTATGTCACAGCCACCTCAGCAGTGCAGATAAACGATCTGTTCATGTGTGTGGATGCTCCGGAGTTATGCTGTTTATATGTGTGAGTGTGTATGCGAGTGGTATGTGTGTATCATCACATTAACTTTAAAAACTGTGATTTATTCTCTTTAATGATGGATAGACTCGGCACATTGAGCTTTGAGGGTTGATGTGAGGGAGAGAAGGGAAGGGGAGAGAGTAACATTTGAAAAACAGTACCAGGGGTCCTGAAGGATCCCGTAAAAGCCATTATCACAGTGGTTGAAAATGTCCTGAATAACTTATGTGTAAAAAGTGCAGTATTTATTTATTTAATAATAAAAAAGCATTTTCTAAAAAAAAAACAATCTACTCCTGAGTACTTGTCCTTTTAATTGAGTGTTTTCAGCCATTTACATTTTCAGAAACACAATGTTGTCTCAGTCAGCTCAGAGATGTTGTTAGATGTTTACTGCTTTTACATTGTATGTCTGCCCTCAAAATCTGTTGATGCCTGGTATTGATGTTTCTTTTAATGCAGTTATACAAACCTGAAAAGGAACAGTGTCCTTGTTCATCGTGTAAAGAGTACATCCTAAGAAAATGTTATGTACAGTTCAATGAGAATGGTTTCACTTCTGTGACCTTTTTCGAAATCAAAGTATTTCATCTTCAAACTGCAACAGGAAATTGACACAAAGAGAGAGAGAGAGAGAGACAGATAATAGAGGGCAGGTTGACAGTGAAGTTATGTTCTCTGGCTCAAGGCCTCATCTTGTGTGGAGTTTTGCTCCCTAGTGATAAATGGAGGATTCAATTTGGCGGACCTCGTCACACACAGACTCACACAAAGGCACACGTTGCTTGGCATACAAACAAGGGCACTGAGCATCAGCTAGACAGCCAAATAGTGACATGCAGCTAGAAAGACAGACATACTAATAAAGTGACAGACTTTGTTGTACTATTTCAATAGTTACATCATAGCTTTTGAGGCATAGTGACTATACAATCATTCTTAGAATTCTGTCCACATTCACTCACTGTAACCATGGAAACAATCCACCAGTGGCCAGATTGGTTAGAGTCGGAAATCAATGAGAGCTTCGAAAAAGACATCTGGCACAGCTTCTCCCTGCTTATGTCCTTTGTTCAATAATTGTAAGTCATGTGTTTTGCAACAGATTGGCTTCTCTTCTACACTGCTGCCGGACCAAACACTCATGTGGAACACGGAGTATTTGTTCCGGCAGTCTGCTGAACACCTCTTCTTCACCTCTTTAGCTTATATAATGATGGAAGTTGAACATGGATGTTTGCGTCATCCCATTGAATGTTCACTCAGAATATCAGTGCTCTTCAGAGTTCAATAATGAATGTCTCATACATAAACATACCCACACAGACAAAAGCAGAACAGGAAGTAGCCTACAAGAAGAAGGAGCAGGAATTATTCATGACGACACCTCAGGTCTGATTGTGTGTGTGTTGACAGTAATGGCCCCTGGAATGGATGCTTTAGTGAGACAGAAATAGGTTGTGTTGTTGATGTGAAGTTTTCTGTCCTTCGAGGGCATTTTTACACACGGTCCGAACATCTGAAAAGGAGTGTAGCAACTTCATCAAATGGATGCCATGGGATGACACACATTAATAACAGACTGCTGCCTCTTTCCCAGCAAGCCAGATGAAAAGTGACAGTTTCTCTGAGGTTATGTAAGGGAAAGCTCTCTTCTGTTACTCAGCAAATGTTAGCTAATCACCGTTATTGGCCTCATGAGAACTTTCGGCCCATCTGTGAACATAACACCAAGATTAAGTAATTAGAAAACCCTGTGGAGTTCAGAAAGCAAAGAGTGCACTTCATGTTCTTAGTGTCACTGTCATGTTATAACTGCTAGTTTTCAGTATCACCCACACAAAGCTGGTGCTCCTCGGTCATATCACGTTGGCAGTGGGAAAAGTCTTGCCGCATGCGGTCAGGCTTAGCTGTGGAAGGAGAGTAAGCTGGACTGATAATGTGGATCTTTATACCTCAGCTCATATTGTAAAGTTCTCTTCCGGCAGAGGGGTGAGTCAGTTTTGGCATTTAAAAGTGATAGTAGGCGCATTCTGCCAGAAAAAAACATGCTTTGAAAGTGCAAACACTGGGATGCACTTGGGGGATTAGAAGGCCTTTGCATATCAAATGTCAGCACTCCTCCTCCTACTATGTGGACAAAAACAGATGTACTCTACAGAGAGCTGGGATGTTGTAGCCTTGCCCATTCGCTGCTGTGGCGTACAGTATCGACTAAAGATGAGCAATACACAGCACTCAATCACTCTTACTCTTCCTACTTTGCAGTAGTTTAACCAAGAAAAAAAGTGTTGAAAGTGGCCTGACTAAGTGGCCACTTAGTGTACTGTTCTGGCTTTTTTGTGTGAAACATGCAATTGTCTTCACTTTGCTCCTACAATTATACATGTTCCAGGTTTAAAATAGAACCTTTTGGATAGCGACAGTTCTATTTTCTTCACAAATCTAAAGTGGCTGGCAGGTCTGTGAACCTCTCAGCCACAACTATTAAGGAGGAATTAATGTCGCAAGGTATTTCAAATTTAGAATGAAAGGAATTCTCTAAGCATTTCTGGTATTCACTTTTTGCTAATAATAGGATCTTAGCTGTAGCACTGTTGGGGCCTAGCTGTAGGTCACACCAGTCCGAAATGTGTATTGTTATTGCAATACATGGTTAAACCTGAACATGATACAGTCATCACTTAAATGGTTAGAGTCGCATGTAATAGAGGTTTTCTTTTTTCAGACATTAATCACACTATCCCAGCTGGAGTGTCCTGACATGAACCAGAGCCTTCGTCACATTGATGCTGGTATGATGCAACAGCTGTCATGTGCAGTGGAAGAGCATCACAGCCTGATCTTTATAAATAAGGGACTGATATCTTCTTCAGTTTTTCTGATAACTACCTAACTGTGATAACTGCACCATCACCCTCCTCAGTGATGTCAGTAGAGAATGTGACTTCCTTGAAATGGAGTAGCGACCTGCTGACTTATTTAAAGAAACATCAGATGGTTGTGTGTGTGTGGGCAGACGAAGGGCGAAGATAAGACTGAAGAGTAGAAAAAGAGAAAAACCTTGGCATGAGCTGCCACAGCAACGTTGAGCTTTATGTGGAACTACTGAGTTCGATACAACAACATTAAACAGTATAGGGGCTATTTGATTGCTAAGTCGTAAAACAATTGAGTATTAACAAATAGTATGCCATGTATACAGTATTCCAAATTCAGTGATTGTGTCCCTATAGTCACTGTCCTCCTCCAGTTCCTCTATACTCAAAATGATAACCCTTGCAATATCAATAAAGGTTACTTGGCCAGTCAATTATATATCTGCTCCTATTCCTATAATAATCATTTTAAAAGTAAAGCGTTTGTTCCTAAACCCATAGTTCAATATGTGGCGGGAACAATTGAAGATCCTGTCACTGCCCGCAGAATTTTTGTTTATCAGGTTGCAATTCCTGTGGAAACCAAATCTTCATGAAGTCCAAAATTCCTGCAGCAGCTACCTGCCCATCTTGTCATTATAGCTTAGTAGGTTTACAGATGATCATTGAAATGCACTGGGTTGGGAGATAATTACTGTGTAAGCTTGATTTTGGAATAGCTGCAACAAAGTAGACACGCATTCCATCCATACCGGCAAATGAAAGGGTGTGCTGCGGGGACTTTATGAAGTTCCCTTCCCATCTCAAATTCCTCTTTGCAAAGATTCAACTTGTTTCAGAGTAAGGAGCTTATACAGGATGGAACTAGCCACATTTTATTCATTCCAGCATTTTTTCTCTTTCAAAAGCTGCTCTGTAAAGTCTGTGCAGGAGTTTTCAAATTGTGAAATGTTATTTTTTTATCTATCTATCAATCTAAAAATCAAAAAATCAATGTAATATTCAAAGTTAATGAGACACAAGTAGAGCAAAACGTGTGATCTTCCTCCCATTATCCCATCTCACAGCCCCTTTTTCGCACATACTTAAAAGGCGTTTTAAGCGGAGTAATGGTCACTAAATGTGGAAAGCAAGGCATTTAGCAGAGATCTCTGAAGTGTGGCAAGTGTTTAAATACAGCCCTGCCTTGTGGAGGGAGGAAACTCTAGAGGCCTTAAAGCAGCGTTTCAATCCTGTGACTCACTGTAGAGATAGAAGGATAGAGCAAATCCAACACACACACACACACACACACACGCACAAACACACACACATACACACACACACACACACACACACACACACACACACACACACACACACACACACACACACACACACACACACACACACACACACACACACACACACAGGAACACCATCTCCCTTTGGATTTAGGTGTGGCTGTGTTGCTCAACAAGTTAATTGCCATATGGTAATGTTCATCTCTGAATTCATGCTGGAGGTTAACATTATACAGCAATGTTTTATGAAACAATCATACAAAATCTAAATCATTATTCATATAGAGTGAATGCTAGCAGACCAGAGGTGTTGACACAGGGTTATAATGGTGTCTTTTGTTCATCTATTACAACAAATCCCTTTCCCATCAAGTTTATTCGGAGATTGTATCTAAAAGGTCACACACAACCCATGCACCTTTGGCATTTCTCCGAGCCCACAGATACAAGCTCAGTCTGGTAAATGCCAAAGGTATGTTATCCAAATTGCTGTTCTCCAAGCCTGCACAGACAGAACAGAGGCATGGGCGGACAAATGGACTGTGGGATCAGATGGAGAAGGATCAGATTCAAGAGGTCAGCTGGGGGAAAACACAGCTCCACAGGGCAAACTCTTATACTTTGATGACGCCTCAGAGTGCTGGCATTTCAGGAGCAGCTTATGTTGAAGAGGAACAAAAGGAAATTGTATTTATTTACAATATTTTTCAATGAAGAGGAATTGATGAGATGAGAGACAAACATATTTATTTGTCTTCGCTGCGATATAACTTTCTAACCACACCATGAATCTTTGTTCATTCACGTGTTGCTACATGCAGCGTACCAACTGAATCTTTTTAGCAAGAGCACAAGAAAAATAAGAAACTTTCATTATGCAGCTACTGATACTGCTTCATGAATTACTGAATGAAATGTCCTGTCATTGTATCGCAGACGGCAGTTTCACTGCAATAATTTCTGTCTGTTGCACATGTAGCTGCCCTCCTTTTGTGTCAAGGTGCTCTCATTCAGAAAAACTCTGCCTGCCTCAGCGTGAATAAGAGGTAAAAGGCCAAGACAAAGAGGAAACGGAAGAGTCTGGCATGGGGTGAGCATATAGGGCAGTGTTTCCGGCGACTTGTCGTACCGATCCATCAAAGAGCCAATCAAAGCATCATCTCTGATAATACTCTGACAGTCTCCACTTGCTCTGCCATTGAGCTGAGTGGGAGACAAAACTACTGTTTCCATGGCAACTGCTACTCTTATCTTCGCCCGCATGTAAACCCCCGGCTGCAATTCATTTGGCTGTTCTCTGTTCGTCATTCTGTATTGCGTGCACAAGTCCTTGGTTAAGCGTTTTTATCTTGGCATATGTTTGTAACTTATTGCACATTTGTAATAATGGTTACTGGTTACAAAGAAATGTTCTGCATTCTCACACACTCACCATCCAATCCATTCAATACCTGTTGATGCAAAATGTTATTGCAAAATAATGCCTAATATTATAATCTAGGCTGTGGTAGTAGCATTATTATTAATCCACTTGTTTACAGAATGTCTGGATTTAATACAGTTGTACCATGTGATTTTTTAGGAACTTGTGCTGAACATACAACTATCTTAAAATAGTAGTTTTGATGACAGTAATCATTTTTCAATTGCCCAAGTATAACTGCTGTCTCTCTCTCACTTTGTGCTATCATCATCCTATTGTGTTACTCTCCAAATACCCACAGAAAGTGTTGACCCAGATAAAGTATTTGCAAAGTATGTGGCCGCACAATGTCAACTCATCTGTGGTAAATTGTGATTCTAATAACATGTGTTATCTGCTATGTATGCATCCATTAGAATATTAAAGGCGGATACAATATGTGTACTGTTTGTCCTAGAGATAATGGGCTGAAGTAGCTGCTGTATAGATGATTGACAATGACTGACACGGGACTGGTGGATATATGTGTTTAGGAATAAACCCTCAACTAGCCAAATCTAACACAATAACTGTTGACAAACTGTCATTCAATTCACTGTTAACCATTTGGCAGGACAATAGCTGTTCTCACTGTTTGTATTCTTTTCAGGGGAAGTGAACGGGAATACATCCTACTGGATATCCTCTGTTTAGCCTGGCAGCAAGATAAGAACTAATAAACCAGATGAGTTTAGGGATGGAACTGGAGGCGGACTTCAGCTTCTTCATCCATCCCTAGTGGAATAACAGGACTATTAAGTGAAATAGAAAGTAGCTATATGATAATCAGACGTATAAATCCCTAAAACACAGGGAATACAGCATATGTTCTATAAAATAAATGTACTTACAAACAAAACAATATACATGTAATCCAGCAACATGTCGTACGTCTAGTTGATGTCATTCAGGTGATGTCATGGGTGATGTCATTTCTGATGTCATGGTGACATAAGGATCACAAGATATACCTATAAAGGTTACGACATTATTAGATAGGACAAAAACAAATGTATTCTCCCCAAAGATACATTTGGTTGGCAGCCATGAAAGATGATTTAGTTACATAAAATTACAAACTGACACAATATCCTTCATATAACTTGTCTTTCTTCTTCATGCCTTGAAAACATTACCATTTTAGATAAACTCTCAAAAAGTGAAAATGATTCTGACTAATACTGATAATAATATTTGATAATTATTTATATAAAGTTTGTTCCAAAAAATAAATGTGAATCTTAATTTTGAGAGTGAAATTATCTAGGTTCTTCAAAAACCATAGCCACAATTCTTCCAGATAATGTAAGCGATGTCTCTATAATGTATGTGTGTATACTTTGGTGTGAATCTGCAGCGTGTATTTTAACATCCATACAAGGACTTGCTGTCTACCTTCCAAATGAGTTCCCTTCCGTGCGGGGGAGCAGGTGTTAGCAAGCACTGCGGGGCTCTGCTGAGTTCACCTGTGTGACTACAGCAGTTTAGTGCCACAACACAGACAAACGGCTTACTCACCCTCACTTCAGAGGGATGTGATGATGTTAGTAATTGTAAGTTTTGTCAATGCATCTGCGTGTGTCTCAACTAAAAGCCCACCTGCAGACTCATATCTCGGCTTGACTAACACATTTAATTGTAGCTGTTTGCCATGTGCTTTGGCAAAGATTTGCACAAACAGGTTGACTGAAAAACAGTAAATCAGAACATTTAAACCTCAGCTATCTAGACATGTTTTCCTGTTTGTGTAATGGGTCTTTCCCACATTCAAAGACTTACAGCTCATGCAAATAAACTCTGGATCTCTGACCTTTCTCAAGGATGATTACCAAATGAAACGGCCGATACCTTGATTCAAATTATTTATTTTTCAGGGTTTGAAAATTGCAAGAAGATTTTGGGATAGCGTAAGTTAACTCAACAAAATATATTACTTAGATCTAGTGGCTTTTAAACATTGTATTGCTAAAAAGTAACATATGTTACTGTTACTAAGTTTTTCTAATATTGCTGAACTTATTTGTGTACTTGAAATTCAACTGCAGTACAATTTGTAGGCACCTATTTATAGTGTTGTATTTGTTCTTTTAACTGAGTAAAGGATCTGGAGATGTATCCACCACTTAGCATATAATAACTACTGTGAATCCACACAGGAATGAGTGTGCTGGGAGCTGGTGTTGAGAGAACTGGGTGTGCTGGGACAGTTTCGGTTGGATAACTTGTCTCTCTGACTTATTTCACTGCACACCCTGCACACACATGCTGTGATGGCCCCATGTGGCCCTGAAGAAGAATAAACAACTGTAGAAAATACAGTAATGGATTTACGTTCATTATCTGCCTTTGGATCTTGTTATTTACGTTCTGCTGCATGCACAAATAATTCCTGCTCTCTCAGCTATCAATAATTGGATAGCAAACATTCTCCTTGACTACCCTCCAAAAGAGCAAATACCTTCTGCATAGGAAATGATGTCGACAACCAAGCCTTTGCCACAGTAGCAACAGGTCCAGACACGCCTCAGTCCAACCCTCACACATCACATATCAAGAATGAGGAAGACACTTTATGTGGTTGGTCAATCTCTGTGCCTTGCAATGTGTTTGTCAATCTGCCTCTGCAATCTCTGTTCTGAGCTGTTGTTCATTGTTTTTCTTGATGTGAGGATGCATTGTCCGAAAAAAAGATAATGATGAGAACATGTTTAGAAGCATGATGTCTGAAGTCACACGGTGGGCGCCAGCTATCTCCCTTGAGACGTGGGGGATTAGCTATCTATCAAGATGATTACTGTGTCCTCACATCCAGAGACCTCCAATAGGAATACACTAACAAGGAGAAAGATACACACAGAAACACACACACACACACACACACACACACACACACACACACACACACACACACACACACACACGTCAAGTCCTTTCTAAACTCTGGAGTTATTTCCGGCAATCAGAAGGTGCTGCAAAGATCACCGTAATTATTATATGTTTTTCACTGAAATTCAAGCAGGATTCCAAAAATAGAAGGCAATTCAAGGACTCTAAGAAATGTTATCTGTGATTCAGCACCTGGGAATGAATGCTGTCTTAGAGCATATTTCCGTTCATTTCATTAAAAGCTCCTGTCAGGTATTTTGTATCACTTGATCTTTTTTCTAGGATTTGACTCAGCCCTCTTGCAATTATCTCTGAAAGTTTGATGCAATGAAAGGCGGCAGTCTCTCTCATCTGCATTTCTTCATTTAGATGATGTCATTACTTCTCAGTCATAGGACACAAACAAAAACAGATCACATGTTTATACGTCGTCTCATATTGGTAGTAGGTTGACTATTTTCCAGCTGGCAGTAATATTCAAACTTGAAACTGTGGGCGTAAGACATGTTGTCTATCTATGCCTATTTCTTACTTAAAATAAATGAAATCTTCCCTCTGACGCATTTCCTGGAAAGCGTTACAGACTTCAGCATAAGTGTTTGTGTCACATCCTCAGCCATAGACATTTTACTGCTAGGGGCCTCATCTCATATCGGTCTCAGGTAGACAGTATTCAGTAAATTAACAAATTAATCTGAAGCACAACATTACTGAAAAGGTAGTCATAGTGTTGTCATGTTTTAGGAGATCCACTGCTCCTGACCTCACTCGTAGCAGATTGAGATGCCCAGTGCTGAAAGGTAAATAACCAAATTACCAAAGAGACCTATTTGCTTGCCAAATCTTCATTGTAACGATGTAATGAAACACATTACATGTTTTTTAATCAGAGGAGACCTTGTGAATATTTAGTAGGATGTGAATAGGGTTCCTTTTGTTCCCCAGAATAGACTGCAGAGACATAAGTTCACTAAAAATGCAGCTTTGAGCTTATTTTGCAAGGCTCTGAAAGATGTCAGCAGAAATGACAGCTTATTACTCAGCTGTGGGACCAAAAATAAAATATTCTTCACAACTTCAAAAGCTTTTCTCATGTTTATGCTAAATAATTATGACTGCCAAGGAATGGGATGGGGGCTAAACAGACTGCCAACTGATACGTTTCTGCATCACTATCCCACGCACGTGTACAAAATACTATTTAACAAGGCAACATTTTAAATATGCTTATGCTAAAAGTTAATAAATGTGGTTGATAAGTCACTGATTAGTGCTTTAGAAATAGAACATGAAAAAAAGTTACTTTTGGGTTGCTTCTGTTCGTCAGATATAAGAGCCTGCAGCTGCAGATCAGTGCGTGCGTAAGTGATCACACCTTTCCTTCCAGCAGAGAAGACTTGGCTGTCTAAGCATAGGGCTTCCTGCAGCCTAAATTAACCCACTCCTTGCTTTCCTGCCATGCTGTTTCCTATGTTAATGAGATATTGCGTGCTTTTTAGAATGGACACATACAACTGTAGAGAATTGCATTTTCTTAATAATTTTTGGAATAAATTAACTTTTTTTAAATGTGTTAAATGAGCCACATTTGGTTGAAATTAGTCTTGTTTTTTTTTTATAACACCTCACTCACTTCTTGCCTCCCTTGCTCACTCGCTCCTGATCTCTATCTCTCTGTCACATGCAGTGTTTACCCTCTGACCAATGGGTGGAGCGGATTAGGCTCTGCTTCCTGCACAACAGGAAGCGGAGAGCAAGGCAAGAGAGATGGGAAGGGCTCAGAGGAGTTGATGGACGAGCTCCTTTTACCCCATTGTTTCTTCCTTCCTCAACAGGTGCACTTGAGGCTTTCGCAGGATAGCAAAAACAGTATGGTGGCTTTTCTGTTTGTTTTCAGAAGATTAGACATTATTTTGGTTTGGTAGGGTTATTTGGGTTGAACTGGAAAGGAAGAGGCTGCAACTAGGACTCCTTTTCCTACTGAAATGATCTCATTAAATGTAAAATAATGTTGAATGAACATCAAAAAATACTGTAAAGTAGATGGGCTACTGCTACTTTCAATTATGTACTGCCTCACATATGTTTTAACACTTTAAAAGCAATACTCTGCTCATGCTCAACGCCTATCATTACCTACTGTAACGACATTAACTCATCAATTAGGTAAATATTGTTTAAACAGATGACATTGATCTAAGTGAAATGTAGACAAAATACTGACTCACATCAAGCAATGTGAACTATAAAGACAATGTGATTTGCAAGAGATAGCACTTTTTATCACAGTTGAAAGCAGTCACTGAGTAGGTCACCTCACAGCTCCAAATCGTTAACAATGACTTCTCAAGAATATTATTCAGGAGCATAGCCAGAGATGGTGGCATTTATGATATCACAAAAGAAAGAAGTAGTGAAGCAGTAGTGAAAATGCATGTATTCTTTGTTTTATTTTGTGATAAATTGATCATAAATTGACTGTAGTAAAATATCTTTAGGCAGTATCACCGGTGTAGCTAGTAGTGAGTTGTTGTCCTCATTCATTTGTGGGCAGTAACACCTTTGAAGAGCAGACATCACAATGTGCTTCACAGTAGGAAAATACATAAAATGTGAACAATGAGTAAGTGTTACAAAAAGAAGACAGTGCTTTTAAGGTAGTAGCCAAAAAAGCACGGTATTGACTCAAAGTGGCGTTCAAATGAACAATGTTCTTAAATGGTGATATATTGAGAAATGTTAACCCCTTATGATAACTGTTTATCTGCTAAATTAATACAATAAATGGTGAACAGCTTGTACATATTATTGTTGTTGGATGTAGAACATATCATCAACCTAGGTTGTTATTGTTATGAAGGTGTATTTTTAAGATCTGTTCCAACAAGTCAGTAGCTATTTGGTTGTCAGTGATTGGATACATGTGTACATCTCAGTGCTTATGTTCTGACAAGATCATTTGACTGCTTTGCTTCAGCTTGATTTGAGCTGCAGTTTCAAAAAATGTGTCTGACATGTGTGAAAGAATAAAAGTCAGATTTAAAGCAAGAACAAATTCCTCAACTGTTTCTCAGGCAGCTCAGAAGTTATGCAAACTGTCTTTCCCTCCTTTACACCATCACAGCCTGGCAAACTGTACTGTGAGCTCAAATTAAAATTGTTTGTTGTAAATTTGAAATTAGACAACATACAGCATATTGTGACAAACTGCAGATTTATCAGTGGAGCATAACCCAGTACAAAACAAGAGAGCACACATCCACACACAGCACATGTCAATGTGTTTCCTGTGGCATCGTTATTGGTCTGCTCCTTTAGCTTGTTCATACCAGTCATCCGTTGCTCAGTAGCATACCAACAATACCAAGGCTGACTCACTACACTCTAAAAACAAATGCCTTGGCTCAACAAAGAAAATCAACGCAACAGTTTGCATCGATGTTTATTGAGTTAAGACAACTTCTAATGAAATTGTCTTAAAGCAACAAAGTTATTTGAGTTAGGGGAGAAGGCTTTTCCTCTACAATCAGAGGTGTTTTTAATTACCACTTATTTAATAATTGGTAGCATGAACACAAGTTTTGAAGTTGATTACTCAAAAGACACTAAGTCACACATTCAGCAGCTGAAATTACCATGAAGCACACACTCACTTCAAATTGTTCCGACTAGTTTTACCACATGATTTAAAAGAAATTTTAAGTTGTATGTACTTAATTACCATCATTGTGAACACACGTTTTTAAGTTGACAACCATTTATAAATTAAGTTGCTCCAAATATATTGTATTCAATAGTTTTTTTTCTTAGCTTTTTCATGTTTTTGCCTTTAAAGAAAGAAATTAATTGATTCCACAACAAAAATATTAGGCAATTCACTTTTTATTTTGAACTGCAGTTGTTTATTTCAACACATGATGTTTCAATCAAGAGAGACTTCATTTTGTTTGAACATTTATTGACACATGCCATATGATAAGGTGCATGAACACCTGAAATCACAGCTGACTGCAGGAGAGAGGAGAACCATTTTATAGTTTGGCTGCAGCACGGTGATTGGCTGCTGGAGAATAAGGTGAAATGTAATAGGTTAAAGAGAACGCCTGTGATGAGCTGATTATAAGCAGCTGCGGAGTGAATGTATATACACTGTCTTCCTGAAAGAACCAATATTTCNTGTTGTTGAAGAATCTTTGACCTGATGGGTTTTCATCCTTTGGTTCTCTTTTGAGAATTTTCCATTTAGCGCAGATAGGAAAGATATGTCCGCATTAATGCTGTGAGATGTAGAGCCCTTCTGCTCCAGCCAGGAGCTGATGATCTCTGAGCTGGTCTCCACACCCGTCTCCTTGTAGGGGATGACAAACACCTCATCTGGGATTAGGTAGAGCCCGTCCTCGGTGGTTTGGCACTGGAAGTAGCTGATGTTCATGACTCGACCTGTATCCATGTTTCGGAGATTGTCCCAGCCTCCGCCCGGCAGCACCTCCAGTGCTGGGACAGAGAGGTTGGTGGTGGCACGGCATTCTCTGAGCCAGTTGGTGGGGCGGCCGATGGGGACTGCAGAGCAGACCTGAAGGAGAGAGAGAGCCAGGAGGCTCGCTGATACCTTCATGCTGACTGTGTCCTAACGGGTCAGACAACTGACTATAAGGTACAGCCAGGTTCCTCATATCTGACACCCTTTATCACATGACAAACAGGAACTTTGTTTTAAAAACTGATGGGGAGGGTGCTGGCTTTGCTTTCGTTTGCAGGTCTTCTTTAAAAATGTCGCTTTTTAATAGAAAAAATAGCCAAAATGTTATAAAAACTGAATTATCTTCTTACATTTTTACCAAGCTTATTCTCTTTCCCAGTAAAGTAACTTTCCGTATAAAAAACATTTTAAAATTCACAACAGTATTCGGCTTTCAAGGTTATCTTATTTTCTTTACAGATTTCCTCTTTTTAAATGGACCAAAAAGGAGAAATGAAAAACAAAAATTAAAAGGAAGTGGCAATGTTTTTTGACATGTTTGTCACATGAGGGGAAATGTCCTTAGAATTTCCAAGTCTGAATCACAAGTCTGAGCCTAGGTTAAAAGGAAAAACAGTACATAGGAATAAACCAAACATCAGATAACAATAAATGCACTATTCATTTGGAGCAATATTAGTAAAAAAAAAAGATTCTGTTCCATATTAAGTAGGAAACTTCAATATGTTCTAAATGTCTTTAATATTTGCCTAATATGTGACATGTTATAAATCAATGTCACACTTCTGTGACACAACCCCTACCACGCACCACCTCTCGAAATTCATGCTTGTCACGATCGTTCTATGTTTTGTTTTGTCTTGTCTTTTTATGTCTTTGGTTTCCTGTTTTATTTTTGAAAAGTGTTCACCCCCTATCTTGCCTGTTGCTTTCTGTCTGTGTTCCCTCCGGTCTGATTACCCGATTGTGTTCACCTTGTGCCCGTGTGTTTTCTCCTCCCTCCTCACCTGTCTCTTGTTTCTTTGATTAGTCTTGTGTGTATTTAAGTTCTGTTTTTTCTGTCTGTCATTGTTAATTCCTTGTTTGCCTTGACTGTGTTCACGGGGAAGTGTTCTGTTTGTTCTAGTTAACCTTTAAATAAAGGTATTATCTGTGAAATCTGCATTTGGGTCCTGCCTGCTTCACTCACCCTGACAATGTTAAGACTAAGAAGAATACAAAACAAAATAAACTACACACTATATATAAAAAAATACTCTTGGCAGTGAAAAAAATGATTACAAATATTAAAATAACAATGCAAGTCAAATGTAAGAGATCCTGTTTTAAAACGTGTTTACATGACATTTGTATTAGTACGTAATAATTATTTGTTGTATACTACACAGTGTATTATCCTACTGCTTTGATGTTTTCAATTGAGAGCAAATTTATATTTTAGTGTTCATAATAGCCAAACTCATATATGTGCTCGTTTAGATAATCAGTGTTTTTCTATTAATCATCTTCAAAACATTTTCATCTTTCAACCTTAATTTCTATGTGTATATATATTTTTTTTCTTATTTATCGCACAATATCATTTAATTTGACGGATTCTGTACAGATTTTTTCAGATGTTCTACGGTTACCACATTCTTCTTGTTACAGTAAGTATAACACTAATGAAAACTGACCTGAGGTGAACCTTGCCAGGCCTTCCCTGCTTCCTCTGCAGAAAATTAATAATTACTGAGTCTGACCAGTAGATGGCAACACAAGCCATAAAGCTGCTCAACTCTACAGCTGTGCGAGTGACCACATTGCACACAACATGTATTACACTTGATCTACTACTTCATCAGTACTTTATATCAAAACGGCAATGAGTTGTGTACTTTTTATTTGTTTGACTCATTAGCTGAACACCATCCATCTGCTAATCTGTAATTGTCCTCATTAGGCCCAACTCAATCAAAGAGAGTAATCACTCTTTCATGTGATGCCTAAATCCTAAATTATTTTTATAAAGATGACTACGGTACTGTTATGGTTATACTCAACCGCGGGACTGGGTAATCTCTTCTCCCGCGGTGAACCCTGGCTGGCATCATGTGTTTTTTTCTGCAGGAGATAAGAAAGACTCGAACACGACTTGTCATGCCCAGGGCGGCCCTGGCATAGGCAGTATATATATATGCGGTTATTTCAGTTGGTCAGGGAGTTACTAAAACAAAGAAATTAATATAAAGAATAATGTTGAAACAACAGTTCAGTTCAACAAATAGTTAGTACAAACTAACCAAAATAACATGTCAACAAGTTGGGAACTGATATATATAAACTACTGTATGGCGCACCCAACACCCCCAAAATCAAGTTGAACTGCCCCAGCCCCAGTAAAAACCAGAGGTTTATGTGAAAAAGTTCTTTTTTTTTAAATAATGGTTTTAGTATGCAATTATAGGTTTTAATTTTGTATTTGTGTTCATTTAAAATAAATCAAACTCCCAAAAAACGTATAGCTACAGCTTTTATTAACATTGGAATTTACTGTGTAAGCGATCACAGTTTTAATCAATATATAACGTAAAAAAAGTACAAAAACCATATTTTTTAAATAAAATAAAAAAAGTTTCCCCTGTGTATAGTGAACATATTGCTGTATGACTGTGTGTAGGAGATGGACTTCAGCCAGAACCAGACTTATCAATCTGTTAGGAGTGGCCGAAAAACGAATGTAAGATTCCTTTCCCGGGTCTTTTTGAACTTTTTCCCTCTTTATGAAATGGCAAGTGAATGATACATTCACAATCATTATATTTTAAGGCAGTTTCTTTATTTGCCAGCTTGTCGTTTGATAACTACTTTAAACACTTATGATGCGGCAAATAAAACGATAATCATTCCATAATAACCTATCAGCAGCAATATTCTTTGCATATCAATCATAAACTCTAAATAGATTAATTATTTAAGTGCAAAGGAAACAATGGCAATATATATATATATATATTAATCTGACTGCATTTTTCAGACTTAGACAATTTTTGGTATATCAACATCATAATAGTTTTGATAAATATAGTGTTGAGGACTATTTGAAATGCCTCTATGCTTGCGTTTCGGGTCAAAAGTGACGAGTGACTTTGTTTTTGATCATAAATATTGTGTTTTTCATCCAATTGCCTCAAGACCTCCACACTAGTCCTCTGAATATATACAATTGATGATCACCACTTGCATTGATTTTTTTGTGATTTATTTAACATTGAAACACATGATGTTTTCGTTCAGAATTGACCGCCATAGGAAACGAATGGGTTTGAGTGTATTATGTTGATCCTTCAGATGGAAAACATCTCCACGCACGCACGCACGCACGCACGCACACACACACACACACACACACACACACACTTCTTGTGCTTATGTCCCCCCACACCTTCCAGACAAAACGACACTCTGAAAACAAATCCCTTGGCTCAACAAAGAAAATCAACACAACAGTTAGCATCGATGTTTATTGAGTTAAGACAACTTTTAATGAAATTGTCTTAAAGCAACAAAGTTATTTGAGTTAGGGGAGAAGGCTTTTCCTCTACAATCAGAGGTGTTTTTAATTACCACTTATTTAATAATTGGTAGCATAAACACAAGTTTTGAAGTTGATTACTCAAAAGATTAAGTTGTTCCGACTAGTTCTCATTCATAACACTCCGTTCAATGTCTCACTATGAGATGCGCCTCAACGCGTATGCAAACAGAAGCATCAATCTCATTACGCCAATCCTGATTGGCTGGTGATCTTGACGTCTACGTCAGGGAATCCACCCACCCTATAAGTAGCTTGCGCTACGACGCAGCGTCATTCAAACACCTCTTCTCACTTCAGAGCACATCTCGAATTATCAGTAGCCGGGCTAGCTTAACGGTCCACAGACTGAACCCAAAGCTAACATTCGGTCGACGGGCGCTTGCCGTTACTTTTCACCAGTTAATATTGTAATCTGCCTTTGCAAGAAAGAGCTGAAACAATATTAACACACCAGTTTAATACTTGTTAATCTGCCTCGGCCATTTCTTTCTTTTCGAAATTACGGTAGGGTTTGATTTTTTCTTCAAGCTAAGTAACATACCTGTTGCTAGTTTTTTCTTCCCTCCCACACCGACACCACGGTAAGCGAGGACGTTCTCTTTTCTCTCTCACCACCACAAGGAGACGGAGATAAAAACAAAAGGTAATTACACACCAGTTAAATTCTTTAAAGGAAATAAAATTCTACGCCGTCGCTGTTTCCTTTCGGATTAACGACACGTTGCATTTTTTTTCTCAAGTAACGTAAGCC
>NW_011369951.1:8023955-8038850 GCF_000735185.1 Notothenia coriiceps
AACAAATAAAGATCAGAAAAATAAAATTAACCACGTTTACGGAACAGAAGAAATACGACGACATTGTGTTTGTAAAGGGTTTAACCCTAGTCAATTCATGGTAGATGAATAGAATAAATCTCTTATTCCCAAAAAGAATGGATATTCCTCTGTCTGGCACGTTATTTGTTTTTTGTTCCACGGTGAAAATAATCATCACTTCACGTCACTTTGTTCAATTGCTGTAAATACTTTATGAATGTTATAAGTTATCGTACTATGCTTTTCATTCATGTCATGTTTTATTTAGATTAGATTTTAAGGGAAATAAATATATTAACCTATTTTTTCCGCGAATCTAATAGAACCTTTAATGACAATTATTTATACATATCTCGTTGTACAAATATTTCCAATTGTTGTTACTTTTGTACAATGTTTCGTATGTCGAAGGATTTTACCCCAAATTTATACAATATATGATGTACGCAGAGCAGGGAAACCTCTCGTCAAACTTAGTACATTTTCCTACTTTCACCTATGGACTCCACTCTTGACTTTTCTTTCATTTTTTTCTTTCAGTGTGTGTTTAAAGGGAACGAACAGTAAGTTCGGAAATTGCACACAATAGAGTTTCGGAGGACGACACCACAGGGAGAGAGGAAGTTCGTGATAATTAGAGTGTACATAAGGAGTATCGGAGATCGACAGGGTGCGGGTCTGTTCGGAGGAGGAAAAGGAGTGTTTCTTGTTGACGGTGATAGGGTCCGTGGTAGTATTGGTTATGTGGGGTTTGTGATAGGGACGGAAAAGTGGGTGGCTTTTGGACTAAGTTTAAGACCTAATTTGAAGTCTGTTTAAGAAACCTAAAGGGAGACACAACCGGTTCAAAAGGTGCGAATCAGACGGGAGATGAGACTGGGTCGAGAAGAGAGGGAAGTCAGTACTGGTATTGGCACAAACAACGGCGTTACGACTGTTCGCCTCCAAACCACTTTCCCTCCGTCTGCCTGGCCTTCGTCTGAGGGGTGGACACTTGTCCGGACTGCTTGGTGTCATTTCTTAGAGCGTCGGCAGCGAGTGACTACGCTCCACGGACCGACTTGAATGCCTTCCCGTCGCTACCAACTGGTGGGACGGTCACCCAACAAACCTGACTGTTGACTTCTCTGGAGGCTTACCGTGGCCTACACCGACCTTGGTCAAAGTTATAAGTCTGATGTGTGTCTAGTGAACCGGTAGCGGCCTCTCTTGTAAATTTTACCCTACTTCAACCCCCCCGTCGAAAACCGAAACCACTGCCCCCAAGTTCCTCTCTCCGATTATATCGGAGGTTCTTGTCTTATGGGACTCAAAAGACCCCCCGGAGGGGCGAATTGGTCTTCGTGGTTCATTCACAGGCTTACCGGCTTCGTCGTCGCTTGCACCATTGAACAGGACTTGTTGACCGGCCCTACCGTTAGGTGTTTGGGTTGGTTGGGTAGGGATTCCGAAACCAGGGGTATTCGTTTAGCCCATCCAGAAACATTTAGGACGACCGATGAGAGCTAGAGTCATTTCCCCCCACCATTCCCCACTTTTGCTGTGCTCTTTTAGGGGAACACAAGGTCCCAAAAATCGCCGGTTCCCCGTAGGTGTGTTTCCACCCTGGCGCCAGGACGTCGACTCGTCTACTTGTGTCAGAACCCCTCTGGTGGTGTTTGACTCCACAACATCGGTTCCCGGAGTGATACTACGTAGTAGTGTTACACCCCGAAACCCTTCAATTTTCAAGATCATCTTCAACTGCCAGGTCTGTGTTGGCCCGGACGCACCACTGGACTTCAAGCGCGGATGCCGGACTGGGTGTGACGGTTACCGGGTGATGGTTTGACATCCGGACTCCCCGTCTAGGTCCCCCTATCCAGCACCCCAAATTATATTCTCACATCCCCCTTAGGGTCCTGCGGCTGGTATCCGTTTGGCGGTCACACACCATAAGGGACGGCTGAAGGACGTCTCGCTCGGTCCTTCTTTCCACACCGGAGGGATACGCGAAGCCTATTCTCCCGAGACTTCGGTGTATCCTGACTCTATACACTTCACTTCTGAAACCGCACCCTAACCCGACTCCAAGACAGTTTTACCTCTCAACATTCTTCAACATCGGGCGCACGCCGCGAATGAATGGACCTTGAAGAGCCTGGTTTAACAGGCTGTGTACCAGTAACTCTAAAAGATAGTCGTGTTTTTTCAATCGGGCGGGCCGGAACCCTTGGGCATCTCTGTCACCAGCGCTATTACGCAGTGTAGTTAATAACAAGGCTGGTGTGCTCGCCTCATCAGAAACACAGGACGATGGGATATTTCACTCCACCAAGGGGTCACGCCAGCGGGTGAGGAATCATGCTAAGGAGATGACCGGGGTATCCAGGGTGGGTTGGAGAGACTACACACATACAGAAAAAAGGAGAGAGGGCGCCCGAGCACCGACTGGGTAGCTTAAGTAGAGATATAAGTTACGGAGGCCCGATAAACGAGAAAAACGCAACTGGGTTTGTTCTATGGCACAGAAAGGGTGTGTGCTTACCGTCAAGGATCGCTATTGTGCGGATAAGCCTAGCACGGGATTACAGTTGAAAGTTCGCGTGGATAGATCTCTACTTAGTCTATGAGTGGTTGGCACATCTATGATTCTCCATTTAATTGGGGTTGTAGGCAATATCGTTATAATATACGATAGGTATAAAACTCTCCCATTGACGGTTTAGGTCATTCTCGGGTTAGTGCTAGTCTTGTGAATTTTGACGTTCTAAAATATATACCTCATATAAATTTTTTTTGGTTACATTGTATAGAAGTCAATAAACTAGTATATATACATGCATTATCGCCAAGATTTAGCCCTCTGGACATAGGTAAAAGAGATGATAAACTATAGTGGCCTAAATTTCAATCCGTTTGGGAATGTGCGCGGCCGCCATTCGATGGTATGTATCGGTTGAAAAGTGCATTTGAATAAGCTTCTGAAATGATTTCTAGGCGTGACTGTTATCTCTTCGAATCGAGACCGGATCGAACGATGAACCTGGGTGCCAACGGTTCAACCGGTCTTATCCACTGGGTATACCCTTGGGACCTGGCACCTAAGGGTCAGGGTTAGATATCCTATGATGGTGAAAGCCTCTTAGCAGGAGGAATATATGACCTGCCGTCTATGACCTTTCGACAAAGGCGCGTAAATTACAGGGACATGGCTACCTCTTTCGGGGAGGACGAGGGGCAGTCGGTGGTCCCGTTTCGGACTCTGCTTAGGGAGCAGACACCAAAGAGATGGGGTTGTCTTGGTCAAGATTGGCGTGACTATTTCCGAATCTGGTAATTGGTTCGGAAAAGAATTTTCCTGAAAGAAGATTTCGGCTAGAAGGGCTGAAACCACACTCCGAATTGTGGTGCTCTTGGGTTGGGACGGAGGGTAGGACCCCTGTCCATCGTCGCCGAGCCAAGGGAGATGGGAACTCCGCAGCCCAAGTAGAGGCCGGGAATGGGCTGCGGTGCAGAGGGCTTCTAAAATTGTTTTAGCAGGTTTCAACACGCGATATATCTCTGAGGGAATGGCAGTATCCGATTGGATTGATCCGCGCGAGTTAGTTCTCTGGTAACAGCTTCAAAAAAAGCCTCTACACAGCGTCGAGGCGGGCCGCGTGGAGTCACGACCTGGTTCCCCCCAACCCACCACCCGTCGGCCGTAAGAGACTCGGTCAACCCCGCCCGGTATGGCTACCCCGAACGTCTCGTCTGGACTTTCAATATACATGTTGAATTTAACTATATATATATATATATATATATATAAATATATGACAGATGGAATATTAATATTATATATGGAACAGATTATATAAATGTAAAATGTGGTTTTATTCCAAGAGAAACTATGGAGCAGAGAGTTCTCTTCCAGCCAGAGGTGATTTATTGTACAGTGTTATTGCAGTGGGCAGTATACGTTGGTCAGGACTGGAGTTACTAAAACAAAGAAATGTAAATGTAAGAATAATGTTGAAACAACAGTTCAGTTCAACAAATAGTTAGTACAAACTAACCAAAATAACATGTCAACAAGTTGGGAACTGAGATGTATTTTACAGTATTAAAAACTGAATTTCTTGCAGTTATATTTAAATTGGTATTGATGTATATGATAAACTCAAGAAAATCACGTTTTTTTATTTAGGTTATACTTTATAGGGTGTAGTTTTTGTTTTGTTTTGTAATCCTCTCAGTCTTAAGATGTATTGCCAGAAGTGGTACGTGGGGGTGAGATCAGATTAATGTGAACATTATTGATTTATACCATGTCACATTTTAAGCCAATGACAAATAACTTTAATACATAGCTAGGTTTCCTAGGTTATATACAACTGAATATGTATTGAGTTCCTCATATTGCTCCAAATGAATAGTGCATTTAATGTATCTGATTCTAGGTTCATACATATTACTGCTTTCCTCCAGGCTTGGCTGTTTGCTTTGCTGTTGCCTGGTGACTTGATGTCAGACATTCCCAGGACATTTACAGTGAAGTTCACTCATGTGACTGTTCACAAACATGTGAAAAACACTGCCACTTCCTTTTAATTATATCTTGTTTTCATGTCTGCTTTCTGTTCCCTTTAATAAGGTTTTGTGAATAAAATAACTTTACCTTACAAGTATTTAAACTATGTGAAACATTTATCAACCAAAGCAGTGTACCTTTAAGGTCAGTTGGGTTGCTGTTGTTAAGCCTATGTTTTGTTTTGATCAAGCTGATACTGAAGGCTGATCTCGTGACATGGTCTACCTGGACACATTTATTTCACTTTCAGGGGAGTTCCAGACACTCCCTTATTGTCGCACTTACAAATGGCCTGATCCTAAGGGCATATGGAAAATAAGTTTAATTCCTTGATATGCATATCAGGGAGTTTTTTTTTCTCTCCATTGTTCGATGTTAATAATGTGCCTGTATTATTTTTATTATTCCTATTCAGTACCAAAAATCACCTCTTTGGAAATGCAAAAGTTTTTCAAAGTCTAAGGTCTGAGAAATCCCATCTTTAAATAACCTGAACAATTATTTAACATAAATCACAGTAATTGCAGTATATGAAACATATGTTATTGCCTCTTGTTGTAACATTTATTTTGTATGTGTTTTTTAAACCGTAAAGTTTTATTTCAATTGAGAATAAGCTTGGTAATAATTTAGGAAGAACATCCCGATTTAATCACATTTTGTAATTTTTTTGTTAAATAGCACGCTTAAATATTCTTTGGGGTAAAACCAAAAGGCACACTTACAAACAAAAGTAAAATGTAATTTTCACCGAAATGGTTCTAAAACATGTTTGTCATGTGATAAAGGGCGTCAGAGAGGAGGAACCTGGCTGTACCTTATAGTCAGTTGTCTGATCCGTTAGGAAAAAGTCACCATGAAGGTATTAGTGATCCTCCTGGCTCTCTCTCTCCTTCAGGTCTGCTCTGCTGTCCCCATCGGCCGCCCCACCAACTGGCTCAGAGAATGCCGTGCCACCACCAACCTCTCTGTCCCAGCACTGGAGGTGCTGCCGGGCGGAGGCTGGGACAATCTCCGAAACATGGATACAGGTCGAGTCATGAACATCAGCTACTTCCAGTGCCAAACCACCGAGGACGGGCTCTACCTAATCCCAGATGAGGTGTTTGTCATCCCCCACAAGGAGACGGGTGTGGAGACCAGCTCAGAGATCATCAGCTCCTGGCTGGAGCAGAAGAGCTCTACATCTCACAGCATTAATGCAGAAATGTCTTTCATATCTGTGCTAAATGGAAAATTCTCAAAAGAGAACCAAAGGATGAAAACCCACCAGGTCAAAGATTCTTCAACAACAACCAGAATACAAGTAAGTTTCTATTGTCATGGTTCGGACAAATACAAAAAAAGCAGATGTATTTGTGATAGCAATTGTGTATGAAACAAATATTACATTATATAGTGTTTTTCTATCATGGCTAGCTTGATTTAGAAAAAAACCCGACTGTAAATCTACAAGTGTGAGACAATTTTCAACTGTAGTTCTGGACAGATTTCCCCTAAATATCAAGTAAAGAATATAAATAGTAAGTGAATAAGTTATAAAGTAAATACAAACTATAATATATTCATACGTTGTCTTTTTCTTCAAAGGTTCGTAACTTCATCTACACAGTAAAGGTTTATCCTGATTTCCCTCTGGATGCAAGTTTTGCTCAACAAGCCAAAGAAATAGCCGATGCAATTGAAAATAACCAAACAAGAAACACAGACTACCTCTCAGAGAGTATTATTTTTAACTAAATAATTAGTTTATACTAATAGTCCCAGTTCGAGTATATTTCATTGCGATGCTCAATGGCGTTTACCATAAATGACATGTCACTCAAGGTGGTGACATTCACGAATATTCGTTCAAAGTGCTGTAAGTCATTTAGATGTAAAAGTTCATCGTACTCTGTCTTATGTCTCTTCGATTTTTTTGGACTAGACTTAGGAGAAAGATAAATTCTCTAGGGTTGTAGGACATGGATAGACATATCCAATCAAAAATATTTCATGTTCAGTAGTATATCGTCCCCAAGGATATTAACAATAGAATTTACTTGTAAAAACGTAGAGCAGGAATTCCCGTCATGCTAAGTACATGTGAAACTATCACTAAAGTTTTCTTTCTAGACCTCGGAGTTTACAATGATTAGTAGGCCTAGTTGTTTTTACTGAACAAAATACCATTCTTTTACCGTTTTTACGAATGAACACTAAAATTTTGTACAGGGTTTTACAAATACTTAAACTCCTTGATAATGTAAAATGTCAGGAATACGTCAACAAATATACTCGTACTATAAATACACTTAAATAACTTTACCAAAAGATCGTACAGTTGTTCTTATTATTTAATTTGTGTAAGGTTGACTAAGTCAACGTTGCAGCCACTTCGTGGACCCGAATTTGTAACCTATTAAAGGCTAATTACATTTTGGCTTACTTTCCACTACAGATGTGTCCACTCTTCCAACTTCTCGTGTAAATTTAATCAGTCTGGTCTACTATTCGGCCGACAGTGGAGATCCACGATTCGGAAATTGAAACACACAAATAGAATTCCGGAGGGACACACAGGAGAGAGAGGAGGAAGTCATGTGCTTACCTGAGGAAAGAAGAGGGTGGTCCCGTGCATATACGGTTACAGGGGTTCGTCTTGTATTTGATGGTTCAGGTGGGGCTTTCTGATAGGGACGGAAAAGTATCTGTGACGGACTAAGTCTGAAGACCTAATTTGAAGTTAAGTTGACTTTTAACGAAAACTAAAAGTAGAGAGAGCGACACATATCCCGGTCAAATGATGTGCGAATGAATTCAGATTCACGGATGAGACTGGGTCGAGAAAGAGGAGGCTCAGGTACGTACTGGTTATTGGCACAAACAACGGACGTACGACTGTTCACCCTCCAAACCACTTCCTCCTCCGTCTGCCCTGGCCTTCGTCGAGGGGTGACACTTTGTCCGACTGACCTGTGTCATTTCTTAGAGCGGTCGGCAGCGAGTGACTACGCTCCACGACCCCGACTTGAATCCTCCGTCGCCTACAACTGGGGACGGTCACCAACAAACTGACTGTTGACTTCTCTCTGGAGGCTTACCGCCTGCCACTCACCAGAGACATACCCTCCATGGACTCAAATAAAGTAAATCCATATCTGACGCTACTTGAGTCAGGTACCAGTACCTAGTGAACGGTAGGCCTCTATACTAATGTAAATACCTATACTTCAAAACCCCCCGTCGAAAAAAAACGAACAAACTAAACACTCCCCAAGTCTTCTCTCCTACCGATATATGTACTCGTGTCGTAGAGCATACTGGACGGAGTTTGTCTATGGGACTCAACAAGACCCTGTGAAGGGCGATTGTCGTCGTGGTCATTTCACAACTTACGCTCGTCTCGCTTGCACCATAACAGGGACTGACTTTTGAACGCTACCGTTCATTTTATTCAAATGTGCTTATCGGAGACAGTATCGTTATGCATTCCAGTAACCTCGGGAACTGACGGATTGAAGACTAGAGTCAGCGTTCTCATCCCACACACAATCCACTTGCTGTCTCTGTTAGGGGACACAGTCCCAAAAATACCCGGTCCCCAAGATAGCGTATCACCTTGCAACGCCAGACTCGACTCTACTTGTGTGAGAAATCCATCTCTGGTGGTTTTGCCATTCTTGACCTCCCAACGTCATCGTCCCGGAGTGTACTACGTAGTAGTTACAACCGAACCTTCAATTTCAAGAATCTCAACTGCACGTGTGGGCCCGGCGCACAACTGCGACATCATAGCGAGATGGCCGGACTCTAGTGACGTTACCGGTGAAATGCTTGACATCCGGGACTCCGTCTAGTCCTTCCACAACCACAAATATCATCACATTCCCCTTAGGTCTGGCCTAGTTATCGTTGGTCCAACAAGGACATGAAAGCGACGGTGAAGACGTCTCACTACGGTCCTATTCTTTTCCACACGGCGGTGGTACCGAAACCTATCTCTCATGACTTATACCTGACTATACAAACTCACTTCTCGAACCCATAAACCGACGAATACAGTTAAACCCAACAGTTTTTCAAATCCGGACGGACGCGAAACTGTAACTTGAAAGACTGTTAAACGGACTGGTTGGTATACTTCTTACTCCATCAGAGGGACCGTAGTTTCACCGGGGTCGCATTGTGATAATCACTATGGTACCCAGGGTATTCAGGNNNNCAGATTAACGGAAATAATCTCAGCTAACTGACGATATAAACCATTTTTACCAAAACAAAACACAAGTCTCATAAGAAGCATCTAAATGACCCCTTAGCGAAAAATGCTAACGGACTTTGGCACAAAACTCAAGATAAAAGTACCCTTATTAATATCGTAGCTGCACATACAAGATCTCCGATTAAAGCTGAGGTTCCACAGATTATTTAGGTATATAGTATCATCACTGAGTGATCCGAACTTGCGACAGGGGAAGCAAAGACAGACATCACAACACGTACCTTTACGTAGCTTATAGGGAGATCGTCTCACCGTAGCTGTTAATCTGATCAAAAGACGTGTTCAATGGCATTAAAACGAGAAAAACGCGGCTGAATCGGTTAATCCATAGGTTAATAAAGTTCCTGGGCAATAATTGGAATTATTTATAATCCATAATTCCATTTTTATGTAAAAGTCGCAGAGCAAAAGTTAGCTGCTAATGGTAGCCACCAGAGTGGCTGCTGCTTCCGGTCTTGGCTATGCGGCAGTATAATACACACACATGACCAAATAAGGACTATGTGGGAGTTCCCCTCGATTCCATTGGCTCTGACGGTTAGAAAGAGATGTCACAAAATCCAGCAAGGGGGGCCAGAGATATGAAAATTCCACCCAAATGGCCCTGGAAGAGGTTTTTTTTTGCTAAATCTGTCCAAAAATGTCAAATATCACTTGTTTTGCATCAATCTTGATACAGGGTACTTATTATATGTTGTACTTTGTATTCCTAAAGCTTTTAGTCTACTAACCCATCATCCAAGGTTAGTTTTCACTATAAGTACAACATATTCTTTGGACGGATACTATAATTTTATAGTGAAAACTAACCTTGGATGATGGGTTAGTAGACTAAAAGCTTTAGGAATACAAAGTACAANTAAATCGCCCGGCCGATTAACTCACCAGCACGAAAAATGTCATATGCCGAAAGGTTCTACTGTAAAAAAATACCTAAAAAACAGTTTCGTGAATTCTATAGTACGATAGACCCTACAATTCTCCGTTAAGGTACCTTATATTGTTTTTTCACATGAGCTCGCTCAAAGAGTTATATACACGATGGGCTCTAGGAAATTATCGATGGCTAACTGTTCTTTATAATTAAATACAACAGAAATACAGTGTCTCTCTTCGTATTTGAAAACCACCTCTAATCTAAACTACGTTAGACTTTACAACGATTATATATCTAAGATGTCAAAATAAACAGTTGTGTAGTCCTTCACCCAGTCGAAAATCTTCTAAAACAGATTTTCTTGCAACCTTACAATGCAAAAGATAGCCTGAATTATTTAGAACTTAATCAAAATTTAGTTATAACATAGATTGATCGTTTAACCCTGTAAAAACAAATTCTTACATTTTGTATAATTAAGTAATTATATCGGTAAATTCTACAATAGACACGAGGTCTTTAATTTTCTAAAAACTCTTTCCTGAAAAGTTGGAATAAAAAACGTAAAAATTTCCGTTTTTCTTCGGATTTCCTTTGTGTACGTCAGAGCGACCCCCATCTGGTTTTACAGGACAAACGACGATTTTTGTGTATGTTTCCCAGCCCCCTAAAGTTTTTAAACGTGGAGAGATAAAAGGAGTGGGGTAGGTAGGCTACTGTTTGTCACCTCACACACAATCAAAGGGCTGCAGAGGCAAACAAAAACATTAGGCTAAGTAATTTGCAGGGAGCCTCGGACCTAGACGTCGGCAGACAAATACTCGATTGTAATTGTCTACCCCTCTCCTCCGCTCCGTCCCGAGCTCGAATTCCTGCAGGGCAGCAGGGCCCCCGGCTTTTTTTTATCACAGTCCCGTCCTATTTTTTATAAAACCCTGCTTTAAACCCTGCTCCTCAATTTTATTTTTATGGGACGCATTGAGATGATGTTTGCCGCTACTTTTACTTTAGCTGCAACGTTACAACACACATCGGTGTGTCAATAATTTGGAGGAACCAGTTGTATTGTGGTGTTTTTGTAAATCGTTGGGCGCTTTGTGTGTGTCCTGCTGTCTGTCTGTCTGATCTGTCTGTCTGTCTGTGTGGTGGTGTGTGCATTCGACACGGGTACCGACAAGGTCGGTCGAACGTGTCGCACCGACACGGGGCTTAAGGACCGGCCCGTCTTAAGCGCACCAGGATAGATGGTCATCCGATCACAATGACTCACACACATAATCGCCAACTCACTACATTTTACCTGTTACCATTAGGGTGCACCTCCTTAAGACTTTACAAAATGGCACATGTAGTGTTTTTGCGTGTCGCGCTTGTCTGGGACCTCGCGCCGGAGAAATAAATGAATGAGGAGAAGTAGGGGATACCCATATGCCGACTCTACTCTTGGAGGTAGCATAAATCATGGAACGTTATTACGACGCGGAGAGGGGTACCATACCTACACCCATGGGCTCGGGGCCATATATTTGACCCGAGGTCGGCGCCCGGCTACTTAATAATTTCTGTCAACCATTGCAATTCGAGGCTGCAATAGACTGAAAAATAGCCCGTGACCTCTGTAAATTTTTTATACAGTGATAATCATAACATGATATTCCTATCCCCTGCCTGTCAGCCTTCCATCTGTGCACAAACTTATCTCGTGCCCTCATTGGTCATGTGCGCGTTCGTGTGTGTTGGAGGAGGGGCTCTGTAAGGAAGCAGCAGATTTCTTCCGGCTGTGTATTTTCAAATTCTAGCGCACTCGAGCTGGTTTCTCCAAAATTACCTACCCCACCTTTAATACATGTCATATTGGAAACATTTGAAGACAGGCTTTTAAAAGATAAAAAAGGAAAGATTTGTGATACACCTAAAAAAAATACTTTTAAATCAAAGCTGACTCGATCACCATGGAAACATGATACAGCAAGCGCCTACAAATGAACATGAAGTTACATAAATCAACCAATACTGTAGGATTTGTCTTGCAAAAGGCCTGTTTGACCTTGGTGTGTTAACACACTTTTTGGAAGGAAAGCTCACTATTTCCATATTTAGAAAGTACCAATTAGTGCAGAAATCCAGTAGTCACACAGTGATTAATTAATTCACTCGGTGCTCCCATTTATTTCACACACGACAGTGATTGCCATACTAAAAATACATCTGCCTGCAAAATGGATTAGCGAGGAAAATGTTAATGACATGGCAGAAATAAAAATGTTGCCTGGGTATCTTTTTGCAACCATTTGTATAGCAGATTATTGTTTCATGTTTTGCTGTGGAGGTCAGTTTTCCGTTGCTGTGGATGTAATGCGTCGCTCTCTAGGAAGTGGACTTTCTCAAAATGTCAGGCTTATTTCAAAGGCCACTGAAAGGCTTTTCATTTGTGTTCAATTATCACGCGTTCGATCAAGGCCCCCATATTTCCACGTCAATGTCACCACCAGCCTTTGTGACTCTAAATGTCAGTGAAACCTTTCATTTTATTACATTTTTTTTTAAAGTCAGCTCTTTGTTCTCTGACCCAATTTAAAAACACATACAGAAAGGTCCACACTGTGCTACACACCAGCATGGTGTCTATCTGCATGTCATCTGTTTACAGGCTCTTTTTCAGAATGCAAAACTGCCACCTGGTGGTTTCTGAGATGGGCTGCTTTTATATCCCACACAGTGCCAGTGTCTGTCAGTCTGGGCTCCGGGCCCTTTAGCAGTCCCCCAGGGCCTCTGGGGAGTTTTATTATATGAGGCAATCTTTTTTTTATTTCACTTTTATTTCCCTCGTGTGAGGTTAGAGGAAAGAGGAAAGCCTACTGCTTGAATTGAGGTGTGATGGTCCAAAACTAGAGACGGTGATGTAATAAGCTGCTCACTCAAAGACTTAATAAATGTGAAAATGTAGTCTATCAGACTTGTTTTTAATGTGGGAAACTACAGAACATGTTTTTGATATTTTGGTCAATTTTAAGAGTTTTAAAGGGGCTTTTTTCTCTAATAACATGTTTTATTTCAGACACATCCACAATATACACATTTATGGCTTAATAAAGTAACTGTCTATGTGGGACTTTTTATTTTATCCTAAATTAGTTGATGCTTCATTTGCACATTTAAAACATAAGCCGTCTGAATGTAAGTGATGAAATGGGGAAGTTTCATGGTGATATGCATTATAATAATAATAATAATAATCCTTATATTTATTATAGCACTTTATCAATGACTCTCAAAGTGCTTTACAAATACACATTACACATACAGATCATACATACATGTAATGTTCATCTACTGTGGACAATACCCACAGGAGCAAGTTCAGGTGAAGTGTTTTGCCCAAGGACACAAGTTCAATTAGTTCAATTTACCCATCTGTTGTGTCTTTTAAAATGTATGGAATTGTACCATATATATTTTTTCTCAAAGATAGTTTTATCTTTTTCATATATCCAGTTCAGCACCAGTCTCTCCAGTTTCATTCCTTTCTATTTTCTAGAGATGTTCAGAGAGTGGTGTTGTTATATATAACTCATACCCTGATTATATATTCTTTAAATGGCAGAAAGAGATTGTTTTTAAGCTGTTTTCAGAATTTTCTGATTTAAGGATTGATACAAAGACATATTTATACATGTTATTTCCTCTGTAAAGATCTTTGATACTAATATGTCAACCAAATGGAATTATATTGAGCCTGTCCCTTAAACAAATCAAATACCCCCATTTCTGTCCTGGAAATATATGCAATATAGCAAATTCACATGCCTAATTTGTATATTTAAACATCACATTTCAGAAAATGTATCTAACTAAAAGGTTAGTTAAAAATGTTCCCGCATTAAAATAAAAAGGTACTGGGGGCACAGCATAATGTTCAGTTCAGTCTCACACTGGGAGAATCAGTTTGGCCTCCATAAGACAAATGCACCCTGGAGAAAAGAATATAAGTATCAATGCCAACCAGGCTTTATCCAATGTGGATTTTGCATGCTAGTATAGGTAATTTAAAGGATGCAGCTAATGGCTGGAAATGTATTATGAAATTATCACATAATTTGTTCATGTTCAGGCTGAAAAAAGTTAAATTCTTCATTGGATTTATGTACATGTACACAGTAAAATCTGGAGTGTTAATTTAAGATAAGGACCATATGTTCACTGGCTCAGTGTTAAAATGTACTCTTTAAGTGTTAAATTAACACTTAAAGGGAGGGATTAACACAATTAAAGAGTCCATTTTAACACTGAGAGCCAGTGAACATATGGTCCTTATCTACACTCTAAAAATAAATTCAGGCGACCTTTCACCTCCACTTAATTAAATGCATGGTTGCAAGATAAAAATGTGAGTTAATTGATTTAGATGAACATTTTAAGTTGCAAACATTAATTTATAAGTTGTGTTGACGTAATAATGTTGGTAATTACATCAACTTAATATTGTGTGTAATTTGAACTCTGATTTTTGCGTTAATTGACATACAACAAAATTCAAGTTGGAGTAGGTAATGCAATTGGCTTGATAACTTAACTGTTCTACACCTTGAGTTAAGGATTTCAAGTCCATTCCCACTTAACATGCCTGGACAAGTTCCGACAGTTAAGACAAATAGAAATATACAAAGGACATTTTAAGGTGAGTGTCATCTTTTGTCATTCAAATACAGTAGATAGCCTTGTAGTTGCACTGTAGGTAAATTGTTGTTTGACTAAAATTAGCAGCCTTTGAACTGTGAATAGTTCTGTGAGAGGATACAAAGTAGTAGAGGCTACTGTGAGAGTAAAAATACTTTGGTTACTTTTGTGATATAACTTTTTATTAAAAATGAATCTCGGTGAAGCAGATCAAGGACATGCTTCTTGAGGTAGGATCGTTATTTAGAGTTGTCATTGAAATGCAAGTGGTTGGCAGTCACCCATTCAGAATATATTAATTTAGGTAAGTTCTCTTTTTTTCCTTTTTCAAAAATAGCACAATACAATTGAAGTCGTCAGAGAACTATAGCCATCCGCTGCTTTGTTGTGTGCCTTGGAGAAAAGGAAGAGGATCTTTTCAAGGAGTTTAGCGACGTAATTCAAAATCTTGAAATCAAATAAAATCCAAGGAAAAAAGCACTGCTGTCAGTTACATTTCGA
>NW_011369951.1:8038895-8043895 GCF_000735185.1 Notothenia coriiceps
CATACTATTTGGGACAAGTCGAACCTACATTCTTTAGGTTCAGCTGAAGTTATATGACTTAACAAAAAAATAGAAATTTCTTTTAAGTCTAACTTGTACCATTCGTTTGACATTTAATATCATAGGCAGGTTTCTTATACAACATGAAAAAAAGATTATTAATTTAACCCTTTTAGAAGGGAAGATATGGTCATTTGTTCTGGGAATGTCATTTTCGAGCCTGAAACCTGAAAAACAGACTCGGGGTTTAACAGGTTTAAATCAATTAACGCAAAAATCAGAGTTCAAATTACACACAATATTAAGTTGATGTAATTACCAACATTATTACGTCAACACAACTTATAAATTAATGTTTGCAACTTAAAATGTTTATCTAAATCAATTAACTCACATTTTTATCTTGCAACCATGCATTCAATTAAGTGGAGGTGAAAGGTCGCCTGAATTAGTTTTTAGAGTGTAGGTAATGGAAGGCAGAAAAAAATAATCAAGCTGAGGCTGCCCAACCTTTCCTCGTGAGTGTTTTACATTTATAAGAAAAATATAAATACAATACAAAATCTAACAATTTACAGCTTTTAGTTTTTTTCTTAAACCACATTCTAAAAAAACAGAGGACAATTGTCTCAGTGCTTGGATGGCGTATCAGGAATACAAAGTGCATCTCCATCTGAAGAGACAAGTTGATTATTTTGTGCTCTACCAAATAAGTAGATGGACAGTACAGGCCTCAATGAAAATCTCAAACAGGAGATGTCAGGTCATGCTGTGAATGGAGGCAGCAAGTGTGATACTGTTGGTGACCTATGTGTTCCTACCATCTGTGCTAATTTTCATTACACATACAGACATACAAGCACCCTTTTAAGAAGTAATGAATGCATGGAAGTGGACACACTTCTGAGTATCCAAGCAGTGAAGTTTACAGGGTTCATTGTATTGATTCTTCCGAGGAGCAGACAGAGGGATGTTCAGCAAGGAATGGATAACTAGTTTGGTGGGTCTGATCATGTCCCTATAGCTACAGAAATAGGAATGATAGTCAACTAAAAGCAGGGGCAAAAACTGGGGGATATTTTAAGATCCGTCTTTTTTGTCAGACTACCATGTGCTTTTCTGCTGCATTGGAACCATAGGCTGTTTAACAAATGGCCCAACTCCTGTCTAATACAAAAACTGGCAAAGAAGTCTTCCACATACAGTTGAACGGGGAAGCTATAGAGAGCAGTTTTTTGTGAGGGCCGTAAACATACCACTGTAAAGTTGTGCATAGGGTTTATTGTGGATTGACCCACTTATTAAGCCATTCTCATTCTCAAAGAAAACTGATATCAACTGACAACCCCTGTTTGACAAGACTGTGACAAGTTCTGTTTGAGGATTGTACTGAAAGTAACACCTAGCTGACTGAGATCACACATTTTGTTCTGTGGAATAAACATCTAAAAAATCCAGCCCTGGGCTGTGAACTGGTGCCTCACTCGATGACAGGGACAGAGAACAGAGAAAATAGTTTATACTACATGTCAACACATAGTCAAGACCTATAACATTGACATCATTAAACCTTAGAAACATTTCACAGCAATGGCCTGAGGGTCAGATTTCTGCTTAACTGGCTTGACTGCAAGAGGGGGAAATCATGGAGGCTGGGCCCCTGCAGCTATTGTTCTCCCGTTTCCCCGGCACGACTTGAAGAATCCTGCTTTGCTTGAGTTGGCATTGAAGTGAAAATTCTACTGCTCCACTGAACATTTGAATGTCATTACAAGACAAATATCTGGGTTACTTAGATACAGCAGGTATTTAGTTAGAAAAAGCAATGCTACAATGCAGTCCAATCCTACAGAGTAGTATACACTGTGTTTGGATTTCACATGAAAGTCCCTCTGGAATAGTTAGGGTGGAGCATGACACATTCACAGTTTATTTCTTGTAAATAAAGCTGTTGTGATTTAGTGTGCTGTATTTTTTGGGGTCATTCTCATTATGATGTGTCGTTCTGTGTTTCCCCTTTTCTTCCTTCTTTTGCTTTGTCGTGCTGTAAAGTGTTGTGCCCTATAAGGCGTTTTGTGTTGTGCTGTGTCGTGTTATCTTGGGTCTGTGTTGTCGTTTAGGACTTATCAAGGCAGAAAGTGAGACAGGCTGTATTACAGCTTTAATGAAATCTGTCAGCACCGACTGCACTCAGGGAGCTCACAGTGCAGCAGCACTTAGCACCACACAGGAGAGGGAGAGATATATAGGGGCTTGGGGAGGGGGTGCACATGAGAGATAGATTTAGGTAGAGATTTAGCAAAGATGTAATGTGTGAAATTGTTTGTGCATGTGTGACTGTTTGAGTAATTACACATTGATGAATAAAGCGCTGTTGCTTGCTGGGGTGCCTCACTCCAGTGGGTTCAAACCAGAGGAGCAGACAGCCGCCCTGCTAAGACCGTCTGGGACTGAACAGAATACTAATGTGCACAGGAGGCAGAGGGAGAGCGAGAGACAGAGGGATGAGGGGAGTGGAGAGGGTGGAAGAGGAAGTAAATGTGAGAGGAAAAACACAGGGGGGAACGTTAAAGACTGGTTGTAAAAAGAAAGTCCTTTAAAGGCTGTAAGAGGCAACGAAGGGATTGAAGAAAGGAAATGGCGAAGAAAAGTGAGCGGTCACAAAGGTGAAGCATGAATCTTGAAAGAGATCAAATGTCAAACATAAGTGAGCATAGAAATGATCAAACCATCATGCACTGACTAACAAATAGTTTTGAGACATGCTTACAAAGAGCACGTCTTCTCAAGTACACCAGAGTCATATTACAGTATTGACGTCTGCTAATACCTATAAATAAATAATTAATCATGAATGCCATTTTAAACATTAAACTGGTTTTCAGTAAGTTGAAGAATATATTTTGAATTCAAATACTTTTAATAGCTGCGATGGCAAATGGAAATGTGTTATCTGGGTATAAATCATGAAAATAGCTTAAAAAATTACGTAAACGTGGAAATGAACGAAGTCTGAGAACAGAAGGGAGAAGAAAGTAGCCTGGGGGGATGTGCTGAACACAAATCCTGATACCATCTCGCTCTCTACTGTGCTCCATTTATCTCTGCAGATGGCCACTCATTGCGATTCAAGTTATTAATTAAATAATAAAACAGAGTGATGGATTGTACAATTTCTAACTGGGGAAGTGGCAAGAACGGTTGCAAAGTAAAGGAGAAAATATGACATCATGCTGACTGCTTAGCATACAATACATTTTCAGGATGTCACTTAAGGACTGATACCTGCAGAGTTAGGTTGTTGAGCTGCATTTTTTCAGAATACCACAGCAGATACTTTCGACTGTTCAATGATTCGGAAGGGTACCATTGCTCTCATGCAAGGAGTCACTGTGACATTTTCATGTCAGGGATGGGTAACTTACATTTTTGGTGATTCATTCTCCGTCTCTTCTGACATTTTATGCTCTTTTACTAAGTTCAGCCCTTTATTTTTTATTAAAATGTTTGGGTTTGTGCTGCCTTTGCCTGAGTTGCATAGCAACTCCTGCAATGATAATGGCCCCAGAGGTTAAATAACTTTGGCACACATTATGCAACGTCAAGGGAACACTTCAACTTTTTGTTGTGGTCTTTCCCAAGGATGTGCTAAAGTTTATAAACTCATATTAAATAATAACCCCTTTGAAATTCACAGGTTTCACCCGTAGTTACTCGTAATTTTTGGAGCCCGGCATCACTTCAGTGCCTATGTTATCTTTTCAATTGTAATAAAGGACTGCGACACAATCAAAATGTTATATAGGTGCTAGCAGTGTACTGTTTACTTGCTAAAACAGAGCTGAAACACATCAAGGAAGGGCATGGCTGCATTATGAGACAATGGGTTGCTGGACCAAGGCATGTCATTGAAATGATTTTAATAATTGTACTGTTTTAGGAAGGAAATAGCAGAAATCAAAAAGTTAAATGAGACTGTGTCAGCAGACACTCTGAGGGTAACGGAGGGTTCAAAAGCAAAACAGGGTGCTTCTGAGTCCTTAGGCTTCTGGCCCTGTTACTGGTAGGCCTGTTTGTCAATCTATTATCTTGGATGGCATTCGTTTCACTTGAGGTGATCACTTAGGAAACAAGCATATCAGTTTCAGATTTATTTTGGTATGGTTGCTGAACATTGTTGATCGAATGTGAGTCTTCTGAGGGGCTGTGGTTGATCTTCTAATACTGCGTCTGGCCATGATATCAAATCAAATATTGTCATATCTTTTGACAGAACATTAAGAAAAATACACCATCAAAGACACGGCGGTATAAAGATAAAAAGTTTGTTGTTCCTAAATAGCAAAACAAATGTATATATTTAATATTGATTGTAATAAATTAAAAGCAAAAATAATTCTCAAAGAACTAGTGCGGCGACATTACCAAGACACATGCCTCCCTTGTCAGTCCACAGCTTTAATAAACGTGTCTTCCTGAGACACTAAAAAGTAAAACTTATTATCAAACAATGCCTTACAGTCTCATCATGCATTGCTTCAAGGCTTGCTACCCGAATGAACTCCAACAATGAAGTCACATCATTGTGCACCTGCATTAAATCATCATAGCTCCACTTCCGGTCGCCGTATCCATGGAGACACACACACAGATGATGTATCAAGAAGCCGTTTATTCTTAAGGTCACCTCTGTCAACTACCGCCTCCCCTGCTTACATGAGTCACTCCTGATGCTGGTACTGCAGCATTTCAACACTCACTTCAGAATACAATACAATCCTGGCTCTACACAAATTGTAACAATAAACCTGTGGACATGTAATACAGTTACACACTTGGCACACAAAGATGATGGGATAATTAATTAGGTAATGTGTTTGTATGAAAATGTTGGGTAATATAAACAAGCATGCCAAGTATGATGACATAATATATACAATGATGAGACTAAAAGAGTATTTCTTTAATGTAATGTAAGAACATTTTTAATGAATATTTGC
>NW_011369951.1:8045387-8045657 GCF_000735185.1 Notothenia coriiceps
AGGCCAACAACAGCTTCAAAAAAACTATTTCCCTCAAAGAGAAAACCAAACATGCCCTGTTGTCGCAAGAAAAAAAGTGCAGAAGGAAACATTGAAACTCAGTGTGCTGCTCGGCATGATGCTAGTTCAAGCCAGATACTTGGAATCTCATCTTGGGTGCAAGTTCATCAATGTTTGGGCTCAGGCTCTGAGCTGAGGAAACCCTCAGGATTGAGTGAAGGTGTGCGTGCAATATACCGGCGGGCCAGATCTAATAGTAATTAGAAATTA
>NW_011369951.1:8045702-8056361 GCF_000735185.1 Notothenia coriiceps
TCAGTCCAAGAGCTTGCAGTACCGGTTGCTCCTCTGTATTCGCTGCTCCCAACACACAGACTCACACGACCACGAATGTCAAGGACATCATATTCACCACCAACACGGATTAGCACCTTTGGCCCATGTCGCCCTTCGTTGAACAACCTTGTGGCTATTAACACACCACACAACAGCACACACCACACCACCAACACACACACACAACACACACACCCACACACACACACACACACAACACACACACGGAGACACAACACCACACACACACGCACGCACGACGCACGCCGCGGGCACACACACCGTCTCACACACACACACACACACCACACCACGAAGCACCACCACCAACACACAACACACCACCACACACCCACACCACACCCACACCAACACACCCCACCCCCCACCACACCACCGACACCCGTGCGAGGTGGCACACACTATATATGGTACTATTAACAGCACACTGCAAGGGTCACAGATGCCTGCTACACACTCATTCACATTCACTAGGATGTCTTAGTTCCCCCTCTCTTCCCTTTCCTCCTGCACCCACACACAGACACACTTGAACACTGATACGTTCACACGGCGATGGAACGTTTTATCTCAAGCCACTGTTATTTTCAGAGCAGGGCACTCATCACTATTCATGGTACTCACTAGTCCAGAGGGCCGGACTGGTTCAACGTTTATTGCAAGACTTATTGAAAATGAACTTATTTGCACATATTAACCTGGAACTAACAAAGCTTAAATGAATGGCCTATAAACAAACTTTAAACCATTAAATCACCGAGTTGATCATACTCACTTCATCTTACATATGGCCTCGATCTGCAGCTCTTCCGGAGTCTTTCTTATGATTGATACACAATTTTTCCTATCAGGCCATCCAACAGCTCTCAATATAAAAACTGAGTTTCCCTCAAAGAGACAACCAAATCATGCCTGGTCTGTCGTCTAGACAACATACAGAGTCATGATACTATTTGGAAACATTGTAATGTGAAGACTCTAGTGTGCGCTGCTCGGCATGATGTCCGTCGCTATCGAAGCCAGATACTGTGGAATCTCATCACTTGGGGTGCATAAGTTCATCAATGTTTGGGTGCTCAGGTCTCTGAGCTGAGGAAACCCTCAGGATTGCAGTGTGCAAGGGTGTGTGGTGCAAGTCATTATACCGTGCGGGTGCCAGAATCTAATAGTAATTAGAAATTATCCTGCGAGCCGAAATTAAATCCACCAAGGGTCTGATTTGGCCCCCGGGCCTTGAGTTTGACACATGTGGTTTGCAGGGATAGAGCCCAGAAAGGCACATTTCAGCAATAATATGACACCCTTTAAAATAAATATTTATCAGAGTGAGCACTTTTACTGATTACCGTACATTTTAGTGCGAAACATTTGATTACAGGCTTGAGTACTTTTTCTCTACTCTAATGATTATAAAGAAACAAAGGGTACAGTTGCTCCCACTGCTCTGACCTTGCTGACTGCTCTTTCCTCTCATCCAGAGTAACATATAATTACAACCAGTTAAGCTGCCCAGAATCCTCTCTGACTCTTTAGGGAGCTTGAAAAGATAGAGTTCTTTCCAATCTACAGTCTGTCTGCAAAAGGTCACCCACTCTGTTCTTTGTCTGCTCTCTCTCCTCCATCGTTGTTCTTTTCCTGTCTTCTACAGACCTTAATGCACCACTCTTGCATAGTAACAACACAGAAGACAGTGTGCACACCAACCTTTTTGGTAAGTATATCAAAACATGTTTAACATTTTTCCAATGCACCAAAGACAACTTGTTCCCGCATCTTGAGTACCACTGCCAAATATGTATTGTTGAAGAAGTCCTCCTACAATATGTACAAAGTGTGTCTTTATCTGAAAACTGATGTGTGGTTGAGCGTCAGTGGTCTTTGACTAAACCAGGGGCTTTCTGGTTCGGTGAACTCTCTCCACTAACCACAGGGTTCAGGACAACAAGCCCCTGTGTGTGTTGTCTAGCCAGCTTCACTCTATATTTTAATGAGGACATGTGTAGCTTTGTAAACAGAGGTGGGAGCCAGATGATGGGTTTGATGCGTGGGTAAACACGATGGGGAGCAGGTCTGGATAATACTAGCTGCATCAGGAATATAGTGGGAGACAAATATTTACAAACCCAAGCTGACTCATTAATCAAAGAAAATTGCTTACAAACATGGTCAATTTAAAAGGATATGTGTTGTGGGGATATCTAGCAAAAGTTGTTAAGCAGTATGTTTTTGCTGTGAGGTACCAGCAAATTTTCCGACACTTGAATGCTGATGCAATATGTGTTAGATTTGAGCCATTTTGAAAAGAAACCAAATGTAAAACTAACCCGATTCAACATCTCTTTTTAATTCACAAAAACATAATGACATCCTTTCACACTGGCTGCTTAGTCATCACAAATATGATTCCACAATGCATAGATGTTGAACTGCAATTTTATTTTTGAATGCTGTGAGCCAAAAAAATCCACTTGTGGTAACAAAAGATCCATTTTTAAAGACAGTTTCAAGATACACATGATAAGCATGATAGACGACAGGGAATATGGCATTAACAGGTTGCGACAAAGTGAGAACCACACGTTGGAGGCCAAGAACATTGATCACCCACCACCCCTCTCTCTCACACTCTCTCTTCATGTTACAGTTGCCACTGATGACTCAGACCACACCGGAAGCTCGACTACATACTGAGATAATAAGATAATAACAAGAACAATGACTCTTAATAAGCTTTAATTGAACTGGTGATTTCACAGCATGTATCATTACAATGAACGGACCTCACAAATATCTAGGATGATTTTGTGGTTATTTTTGTATTTAAATAAGCAAATTCATTATAATCAAACAGGATTTATACAACACGCAGAAATTGTATTTGCATATAAAAAACGATATACATAATGAAGCATTGATCCTGTCTGAAACAAGGTGGTTGCAACACCAGTGTACATTTACAGTTATGTAAGAGAAAATTGAGGATAACAACAGGACTTATGTCCAATGTGGTCTATAATGTAGATGACGCAAAAGTGTGTGTGTGTGTGTGTGTGTGTGTGTGTGTGTGTGTGTGTGTGTGTGTGTGTGTGTGTGTGTGTGTGTGTGTGTGTGTGTGTGTGTGTGTGTGTGTAACAATAGATTATACTCAATGCCAAGACTACCCGACATTCCTATCCAAAAACGCGTACTTTCTGGCCAAAAACTCTCTTTTATTCTTCCTACCACTTTCAGGGCCTTACAATACCTGTATTCACATAGAGCCCAAGTGCTTGACTGAGGTTTTATCATAAATGTAAGTCATTCTTAAAACTTATCACTAAAGCCTAAGTTTTGTTAAATATGGGTTTAGAGCCAAACAGTATTTTTCCAAGGGTGTAAGCCAGGTGATATAATTATCACAGAGCCAAACACTGATTTTGGTCAACTGTTTATAAGCCTTAGTAAACATGGAAAGATTCATTTTAATATCAAATGTCATTGCAAACCTCATGTTTGAAAAAAAGTATGGAATCACCAAATCCTCTAGGGATCATCAATGTGTGCACAAAATTCCATGGTAATCCATTCAAAAGTTATAATGACCTTTGGCTATATTGAGTAACCTGTGCTTAGAAAAATCCAACTTTACTGACAGTTTCAAGTGATCGCCTTAACCGCACCCTCTACTATCCTGCAGGTACCACAGGGACTTTCTCAAGGGATTGGTCATGTTTATTCCTTTTACTGTTTGTTTCACATTATTGTTTTGTTCCTACAGCTGCACAGAGTCAGTGGGAACCAAGGCCTACAAGGTCCTCCCCTTCCTCTCCTCCCCTTCTCTTTTTAGCTGCCCCAACCCCTTCCTCTTTGTTCAAAACATCCCTAGAAGAAAGGCAATTTTTGCCTAGAACAATTACCTCATAGATTGTGTCTCAGGCTAACCGCTGCAACACTGTTAAACATTATCACACTGAATGACATCTTCCTTAGACTGTATCTTGTAAACAACCTGCAGTATTTGTTGATAGAAAACACTGCATGGATCACTGTGTACCCTCAACCTTTAACTAATCACCAGTTAAGCTCTAGACACTGCTGTTGAGGCAACTGTGCTTGAATATTTTCACAGTAACTTATTTATCAAAAATATTCAATCAAAATAATATAATACATTTTTTCTAAATAATCCAAACAAACTCCAGAGATACTCCAGAGCAATAAACAGAATATATAAAACAGACACTACAAATCTAGATACACATCTGTATAGACTGTTTGAAGTTTTTTTGCCTTCCCAAAATAGCTTTCAAGAGATAAACAAAGAAAGTGCACACAACAAATTCTCATCCTGTTTTGTTACAGGACTTTTTGACCTCAGCTGTTGCAGAGACGCGTGAATCCGACCTTGACGAGCCTGAGCCTGGAGTGTCACAAAAAGATCTGTAATTCAGCATCTGTCCCGGGATGTCAATCCACTGATATATTACACTGAATAACTAGAAACATGTAAATATAGTTTGTAAACGTATTATACTCTGGTTTGCATGCACTTTTTTTTACGCTGCTATGGACAATCTTGCACTGATGTACATTCTCAAAGACATTGAAGTGACTGTTATTTTGTATATATTGACTGTTGTGCTTTTATTTAGGTCTTAACATGTGCATATGTATAAATGTGTCTTTTGATTGTGTATATATACAGTATAGGTATATACAGTGGCGCTGCAAGATACTCTGGGGGCCCCAAGCAGAAGACCTTCTTTGAGGGCCCCCTTCTGGTCCGGGCCCCAAGCAGTTGCCTCACGGCAAACGGCGCCCCTGGGTATATACATATTTGCTTACATATTTTTATATATATTTGTTTTTGTATTCGGGATTGTGGGAAAAGGTATTTCGATCTCTCTGTCTGTACACACAAACTGAAAGATTGACAATAAAGTTGACTTTGACTAATATGGCAGACTTTGAATTGCCCAAAGTTGTAAGTGAGAATCAGACAGAGATTTGAATTTGCTATATGATGGACTGGCTAAATTTATCCTTTCCTCGCCTGCATTGTAATGCATCCCTTAAGCCTAAATAACAATCAGTTGATACACATTTTCCCCATTTACAGTAAGTATAATGTGGACATTTCCCTCATATATCTTACCATCAAGAAGTCAGACAGTTTTGGGGGGATTCCTCCGGCAATGCAAGAAAAAACATTATCTTAATTTATGATTAGATTTAATTGCTTTAAGATAAGATAATCACATTCCAGACCATTCTCTGTGTTGCAACATGATGGCCAAAATAGTGTTTCCTGAAATTCCTTCAACCACATAAAATACACATACAGTAGTATCATATATCTAGAGTGATGCCATACCTACATACATACATACATACATACATACATACATACATACATACATACATACATACATACATACATACATACATACATACATATAATTACCCCAGAAATATGATAATGAAGGTGTGTATTTTTGTCCTTACCCTTAATGTTAAAGGAAAGAAGGGAGGACAATGTTGACAATAATTTATATATCTNTACATACTCACATACATACCTAAATACATACTCACATACATACTCACATACATACATACATACATACATACATACATACATACATACAATGTCTTAACAAAAACAAATTAAAATGTGTTTTGGTGTAGATCATAAGACCAACTTTGATGTTCGTCTTTAATTCCTATCTTGAGAATAGCTGAGCCTGAAATCACTCCCTTGTTCCCATGTTTAACGTACAAGCAATATGCAATATAATAATACAGAGAAATTATTTTCCCGAGGTACAGGGATGGGGAGGGTGTTTGACTGTATGTATCTATATATGTATGTGTATGTGTGTGTGTGTATGTATATATATATATATGTGTATGTGTGTGTGTGTGTATGACACACACACATACACATACATATATAGATACATACAGTCAAACACCCTCCCCATCCNTGCCTACGTCTGTTTCCGGTTTCGTTTATGACGGATGTATTTTGTTATATACACATTCCTTCACATTTACATTTTAATTTGCATTAAAGTATTTCGTGAGGCCTAACATGTTTTTAAATATAACTACGGTTGTAGTTGAAGAGTTTGTAAATTAACATGAACCGAAGCTGTTGCCACACGCATGGATTAACATCGATTTAATACATTAATTTAGCCTTTGTTTCTGCTAAAAGAGGTGTCGAATAGCTGGGGCAACAAGAAAATTGGCATAATCGAATGTGACTATTAAAAAATAAATCATTATTATATTAATATTGACAATAACGACAGACCGTCGAGGTAGCATTTGCTTAAGATTTTCGGTTATTTCTCCACTGATTAACATGGATTAACAATATAGTTTAACTGTCACGTTTGAAGGGACGAAATCGTGACATCTTCACGTCTCCCATCATGGTAAATCGTCACATGTTCATGTCTTGCCGTGATACCGGGTTGAACAACATATACGCTAGTAAGCTAGTGCCAATATAAGGCTAAGTCATCTTGCCAAATAGTGAGCCTGCGTTGATGTATGAAAACTATGTTAGAACTGGTTTATAAATGGTTCTTAATGATTAATAAAGTGTTTACAACCTAATTAATAACCTAATTATAAACCTTTTATGAATCCGTTATAAGGGTAGTCTTATTGTAAAGTTGTACCAAAAAGGGTATAATTTTGTGTTCGGGTCTGGGAAGACCCAGCAGCATTGTTGTTGGTGACTCGGGGTCAAATTTGGCCCCAATCAAGATTCATCTTTGACTTTAGACTTTCGAACAACCTGCATGTTACTCTCGGCCCCAGAATGCCAGACAGATCTTTAATTGAAGGCAAAAAACAGCCATTGGAAAATACCTAAAGACCCCATTATTATCAAGAGACTAATGCCTTTATGTCTTCATGTTGAAAGGGTTCTTGAAAATAGATGATAATATTATTTAGGCATCATATATAATAACATTTATGAGTCATTTTATCATTGCCAATATTGCCTCTGTACAGCGGTCCATATAATCCCTGGACCTCTTAGCACATTTGAAGTCATCTTAATAACCAGAGTCAGGGAGTTATAAAGATATACAGCACACACAGATCATGTTCATTATTTGATGCCGACCAATGTTTATGTAACACAATCATAATCCATATCAGCCAGGGCTAGAACAGCTGAGATTGAAAAGGTTTCCGGACACTTGAGCAGACTGAATGACGTTCCTTCTTCATGCCAATCTGCTGCTCATTATCACTCATGTAACAAACACTCCAATCAACTGTTAAATGCTCACAGTCTGCTGGAGCCAGTGGAACTGATTTCCATGATTGAATGAATGTTATATTTAAAAATTACACTGCAATCGGTCGCACTTGGCCCACTTTTCCCAGCGTCTCAGGCGACTGGAGCTTATCTGTGAAGGCATTGTGAAGGCAGGAAAATACCCTGGACATGTGGCCATTCTATCAGACTGAACATACACCCTCACATAACCTGTGGGATATTCGGCTCATCTGATTGGTAGTGTGGGTGTAAACAGAATGATTTGGAGGGAACCCAATAAAACAAGAGGAGAATCTTATTTTAATGATCTCCTTTGGACATTTGGAAGAGTTGTAATGCTAATTAACACTGACGTTGTTTTGTCCTTAATTAACATGTTTGATTACTCATGGATATATAAAGAACCTTCACAATCTAACTATTTGTAGAACACTAAGCTGATAGCGGTTTGTAGACTTGATCACCATTTATTATGGTCACTCATTTCCTTTTCTCCTCTGCCATCACGACTTATAGCCCTTATTGCTTATTTAATATATAAACTGCAACAAAGCAGATAACCATAAATAGACCATTCTCCAGTAGATGATTAACAATGTGAGTAATGTTATAAAATGAGTTACAAAGCTAATAATTGATTTTCACTTTTTATGATTGGTATCCGAAGAAAACTTGTAACAAGGTATTTGATATTTATCTTCCAGGCCTACAATAGTCACTAACTAACCCAACGATTGTAAAAAAATCTTTCACATTCCTGTAATTAGTTAGACTTCCTCTCCATATACTTTGCTTTACCCTCTGGAGGAGTTGGTATCCTCTCTTCAACCATCCATATGCTTCCTTCAAGGAAGGATGTCATCACACCTCCTCCAGTCTGAAGGGTCCACCCTTTCCTCCCTTCAAACCCATCGCCCAGTCAAGTTCAGCTGTGAAGATAGGGTGTGCAGTATTCTCGCCTTAATTTGTACATTAAGTCCTGATCATATTTTAGTGTGAAGAACAAGAATAGGTGAACATATACATACTTTCTGAGCATTGGTTACTGTTGGTGTTTCGATTCTGTGAGGGATTGTGGAAAGAGTGAAGTTACCTCAGAGTTGAGAGTAAAAAGCAAATTAACTCTGAGACAATGTGTCATCTCAATATTGCTAATAGTCATATCACTTCTCTCATAAGCTCAATGTTATGTAACACAGAGTTGTTGCAGGTTATATGATGTATTACTTTGCAAAATACTCCAGGGACAAACACATGTTTTTAAGGAGATTGCATTTTGTGCATCAGTGTGTGGTGATTCCACCTGTAAAACCATGTATTGAGATACTAGACACTAGTGGAGAAAATCAAATATCATATTGCTGAAGATTCACATTAAACATTAGTGTAAATGCGGAAATGTGGGGGAGTTTTTTATAGTCTCCAAAGGAGGCTGGATGAGCTTCATTATTGCAATAACTGCAGTTGAGCACAAGGGGCACCATCCACCCACCCAGAACATCTATATCTGTTGATCCGTTTGTGACTCACTCAGAAAAAGCAATGGCTCTCTGACTAAGGGAGGGGAGGAGGAGGAGTGTGAAACGTTGCTTGGCTCAGGCAGGGAGAGGAGAGGATAACTTGCTCCAAGCGAGCTCAGTGAATCATCATTGGGATCCCATCAACACACAGGGTGAAGCCTCCCCCCTAACAAGTCCAGAGGAAGCCTCTCCCACAGGGTGAATAGGCGAGAGGAAGGGAACTTCCTCTTGGTGGGGAACATTCACCTTCGCAGTGGAAGATCAGGACATGTGCATTGGAGAAGGTGTGGACGAAGCATGGGTCATACATGTTAAGTGGCAATGGAACTGCTCCTTAGTGACTGTAAATCACCTTAATGCTTTAGCACATTGCAAGTTCAGTAACGCAGGAAGTTGTATATCTGCAGTTGAACTGGGTCAACAGTGAAAAGGCATTTGGATTTTGGTGGTGCTGTGCTGCTTTCGGCAATGAAAACCAACCAACCATCATACCAAGATTTCCCTCAGTTTTTAATAGCTCCATGACCACATTTATGGCATATTTTAAACATGACTCCATATTCTCTGCAAGGCTTATGCTGATCATTCACACTTCTGTGGAAATGTCTGTATCTGTGAAGGTGCCTTGGCTTGCACGAAAAACACCATTTGTGTGAATGCGTAGTTTTCACACACCTTGGTGTCTCTGTAGCAAGCCAGAATTTGTAAATCCCTGTCATTTCATTACCATCTCTAGCTTAACGTACCTGATGGCAGAGGAAATGAGGGGGAGAGTGATGACATCCTCACACATCAAGGACATGATTAGGAATATACTTTTTAACAGGAACATACAGGAAACCCCGCTACAGGAGCAAATGTTCATGATAACATAATAACTGATATGTCACCAGGGTGCCAGGTGAGGTTGTGCAACGGAATTCTTCCTTCACACAATTCAGCTTTCTGAATGAGCCTAATGAGTTAAAGGTTAACCAGAATTGCATTTCAGAGAAGGGAGGGTCAACTTTGCATTACCTGATGATTGTGTCACATTCCTAAGGCTGCAGAATGTTGAACGCCTTCTTTAACAGGAAATGTGCACCCTCCTCTGATTCATACATAATTCATCATTCATAATTGATTGATTGATTGTTTGATTGATACATTTATTTTGAACAAGTAAAATAAATAATTACAAAACAATTTTTTTTGCAGTGCATAGTCATGTAAGAGAAAACAAAACAAAGTGACATTTGCAAGAACAACAACAACAACAACAACAACAACAACAACAACAACAACAGCATTAGCAACATAAACAGTCCCACATATAGTTTTCGAAAAGGAGTGAGAAGAAGTATAACTTATTTAATCTCACCCCCTTGTCCCTAAATTATTTATTTATATCTATAAATAATTATCATTATTATTATTATTATTATTGTTATTATTATTATTATTAATCTGCTTTACTTGTTGATTGCCATATATACAAATGCACATATATATACACACATATACATACACACACATACAGTATACATATTATACACATATATATACACACATACATACACACACATACACATATATACATATATATATATATATATATACATACACACACACACACACACACATACACATATATATATACAGGACTGTCTCAGAAAATTAGAATATTGTGATAAAGTTCTTTATTTTCTGTAATGCAATTAAAAAAACAAAAATGTCATACATTCTGGATTCATTACAAATCAACTGAAATATTGCAAGCCTTTTATTATTTTAATATTGCTGATTATGGCATACAGCTTAAGAAAACTCAAA
>NW_011369951.1:8056421-8068693 GCF_000735185.1 Notothenia coriiceps
TCTTCAACTACAACCGTAGTTATATTTAAAAACATGTTAGGCCTCACGAAATACTTTAATGTAAATTAAAATTAAAATGTGAAGGAATGTGTGTATAACAAAATACATCCGTCATAAACGAAACCGGAAACAGACGTAGGCAAGATCCTCAGCTCGATGATTGGATGGTTTAGCCGCAATGCAAGCTGGGATTTGGTGTTTATGCGATGTGAAATCCGAAAACATTTTTTTAAAATAAAATAATACTTTATTCCGAGTGTGCTTGCTTTTCTCTTTGAAAACATAACGGCATTGTAATACACGGTTCAGCTGCATTAAATATTACATATCTGCCGTAGTTCTCTATTTATAGAGCCCTGCTGAGAAGACTTCTAGACAAACAGGAAGGACTGCCGTCAAAACTGAAAACGTGACGTGGATCATAAATATATNTATGATGACCTTTCAGTGGTGCTACCAAACTCAGACACCTGCTAACTACAATTAACTCGATGGTTTGCAGTGTTGGTCATCATCATCAAAACTACCATCATGGCACTTTGTTTTCCTTCTGTCTCCAAAAGGTAAACAAAAATGTGTCATTCTTCTTATGTGCCGCTGTACAACATCCATGTGACATCACTCTCACTGGGTACGTATGAGAGTAAAAATGTTAAAACCTTTCACTAAGTACAACACACTGATCCATATTAATGCTCTTCTCCTAAACTAGTTGTTTACAAGAAGTGTTTTACCTCATGAGCTCGTCTTCCAACTTACATTTCTAAGATCCTCTTCTAACTCTAGAGTTTGCAAAAAACCTGGTTTGCGCACACTATGGCAACATCGCATATGTATTATTTTTTTTTGTATGCTTGTGTCGGTAGCCAAAAAGAAGAGATACTTGAAACAAGGTTTGTGCTAAACTGGCAGCCTAATAAATATATCAATGCAGTTCATGTTGTTTTTGACATATTCTATTAATTCAATATTTTTACCATTACTTTAATGTGAACAGGACAGGTTCAAAATGTGAAAATGAAAAAGCTGTAAGACAGTGAAATGTTTTAGCCATTATTTTAACTCAACTCCAGCTGTCCCTGACTTATCAGGGCCAAAATCCAGCCACCGCCTTTCTGTAGTCAGGGTCCCATTGTCTTCTTTTATTTATATACAGCTTTTTTTCCTGTGGTTAAAAGGGCCCTTTAATGACTTCTTGGCGGTTTTTCCCTTTCCGCGTAGTTGTGTTAAATATGGTTTGTATGCATGTAAACGGTGCATGGCAAAGCGTAAAATTCCTCGTTCCCTCCAGAGGGAGTTTCTGTATCCCGCAAACTCCTCCATTGGACTCCTTCGTTTCCTTCTGTAACTTAGGGTCACATCACGGACATAACACTCACACTTGGCTAGCACCAGTGATTTCCCGCCAGGACCAGGGCTCCACGAGCGGCGTCCGCCCCGAGAGCGGGGGGTTGACTTGAGCCGTCCCTTTATAGATACTGTCTTCTTACGTTAGTGAGCCGGATCATTTGGCTCGGCTCTCTTAAAGCGCCGGCTATTTCGGCTCCTAAGCGGTTCTTCATGTTACCACAGTTTACCTCGGAGCCTCAGTTTCGCCGCTGCGAGGCTCCGGTGCTCGCAGTTCACGCGTGTGCTCCACTAAAAAAACCCCGCTCATCGCGTCCAAATCGCGCACGCTCCTTGTTGTCCTGTAGCAGGCACCTTCGATGTTGTGGAAACGCTCTTCAATACTCCGAAAATTATCCCACCAGACTCCTTTGCCCCTCCAACAGAGGGATGTCCTTGTCCTTTTTCCTTTTCGTCATTTCAAGCAATAAAAACTCTCGATCTTCTCTCAAATTATTAATATTTTTGGACGCTCAGGGCAGCCCGAGATGTTGAGATGCTCCTTGTAGAGTGGCATCTCAGCCCTGATGGCAGGGGGCGGCCACTGGCCCCATAGGCATGTGAGATGGCATCGACAACCCAGTGGGACAGCCGCTGTTTAAAGCGAGCACGACCCTTCCTAGTGCCGCCATGGCAAACGAAGAGCTGCTCTGACCCGCCGTATACAGGCCCGTAGCAGGACCTTCAANTAGACTAAGGGGCGGGACATCTCTAAGTGGTTGACCAATCACAACAGAGCCGGCCAGCTAACAAATCAGAGCAGACTGGGCTCTGGTTCCAGACAGAGGGTGAAAAGAGGTGCCGCAGCACAGGCAGTATGAGAAAAATAAAGAGCTTTTTGAACATTAAAGCATGGAGAGATGTCACAGTAGAGGAACAGAACACAAAGATGAACCTGAAAATGAGCATAATAGGGCCCCTTTAAATATTGATCCAGCCTTTGTCTCTTTCTTTCCCCTCATCCCATTTTTTACATACACACATCGAATTACATATATTATGTGTAAACTTGTCATGTGTCTTCATCTCGGTCGCCTTTAATGCACTTAAAACACTTAAAGTGTGTTTTGTCATTTTTCCCAATTTTAGAGGCAAAACATTTTTGCACAACTGTATAAAATGGCATACCACTCCTGCACTCAGAATTAATAGCCAAAACAACAAAAATGTATCACTTTAATAAAGCCTTGTATTTCTGTTCAACAGAAGAGCAAATACTTTGGCAAAGTGATCTTACGGACTATCTTTCCCAGACCTTTTTCTTGAAATGAAGGTATTGTGAAAGAGAGGTTCATGTATATGCAAAGCCATGTTCTTTGCGGTAAAAACATGTTCTTGTTTTATAATACCAAAACAAGTTACTACACATTCATATCAGCCTTAATGAATTATTATCAAGCAGACTCTTCACAAAGAGCCGTGGGTTGTGTTGCAGAGCTATTGCATTTGGATTGTTATATTTAGATGGAAGGTGTTCCTGTTATTCCGTCCACCTGCTGAACTGTCACATACATCTAGGTAGTGAGTCAGCCTGCCGTGTTATGTAAGGACTAGGGATGGGTATCGAGAACAGGTACTAAGTCAGTACCGGTACCAGAATGGACGGTATCGGTATACCGTTAAGCCGCTGGACAAACGGTGCTGCTATCGGTATATGAATTACGCTACTTCCTTAGTTTAAACAATTATGGTTGGTTGGGAACCCTCATCCCGTGTGACGTATCCGGTTTGAGTACCACTCTGATTGGCCACTGTGAAAGCCACTCGTCATCTCTCCTAACAGCACTCTTATTATTGTGAGACTCCCGGGGGCAGACGCAACATCTTGCAAGAAACAGCGTCTCAAGGCTTCTTAACATTTAACAACCTATTAATCATGCATACCCACTTAACGGGAAGAAACTCAACTAACAGATGATATGAACCATTTTTACCTACACGGAACAGAAGTCCAACACCAAGAGTCTAATTCAACACTTAGCGAAACGGGCTAACGGGGCTAACGGCTACTTTAGCACATAACTGACAAAAGCGATCTTTTCTACGTCATGCAATATGCACAAACGACATATCACATGAAAGCTGAGATTCCACAGATTCCATTGGTATTTGTCTAATCACTGTACGACCAAAACTCACTGAACTAGCAGCCAGGAAAGAGCAAGAAAACAACTTCACTTTATGTAGCCATGATGATAATTATGTCTTACCTTTGCTGTTTTGTGATCAAAAGTTGTGTTCAAGGGCATAAAAACGCTGCTGAAGGTTAATCCAATGTCTCACTTTGAAATGATTACTGACAATCCATCATTAAAATTATAAATAATAAACGCAATAAATGGATTATAATGGTTAGCCGACCGGAGCTTCCGGTTTAGGAGGTGCGCAAGCAGCGTCTCGTTTTAACTGAATAATGGTCATGTTTACATGGATTTATGAACCGCCCCTAATTACCGCCCCCCTTCCAGAGACACACTGTCAAACACACTCATACCTGCTTGGTATGACATTGAAAAAGTTACATTAAATAATAAATACAAATAAATTACAATAAAATGACTGTTTAATCTTCACATCTTGTAATCATGTCTATAATTTTGAGCACCAAATTATTTAAACGTATCATTTCATTTAAATGTTTATTTGAACCGGGACAGTGCACATCGATGAACACTTTAAAACAAAACAATGCTTACAAGCGTAAATGAGCCGGATTTTAGCTTTGAGCTCATTTCCATCCGCAGTCCCCTCACATACAACATACAAGAACATGACATTTATATACATAGCAAAAATAAATACATGATATGCAGAAAGAGCATGAGCAGCATACAAGCATTTACCACATGGCAGTACAATGTAGCAGCTATGATATATAAAGTGCAAGATAAGATAAAAAGCGCTACATAAANGCTTACAAGTCGTAAATGAGTCCGGATTTGAGCTTTGAGCTAATTCCATCTATAGTCCCATACACAAAAATAAAATACATGATATGCAGAAAGAGCATGAGCAGCATACAAGCATTTACCACATGGCAGTACAATGTAGCAGCTATGATATATAAAGTGCAAGATAAGATAAAAGCGCTACATAAAGTGCAAGAGGAGATACCCCTGTGTTAAAGTGCATTTATTTAGCGGTGATTACACGTCTGTTTGTTGCTCAACCATTCTTTAAGTTGACCTTTAAAACTATTGAGAGTGGGACAATCCCGTATCTCAGTTGGGGGGCTATTCCACAATGAGCTGCCTTTAATGGAGAGGACATTTTGTCCAGAGGTGGTCCGTCTGTGGTGGACTTCACAGTCTCCTCTGGTTTCTGACCTAGTGCTGCGTCCAGTGTGTTTTCTGTGGATGAATTCCCCTGAGGGAAGGGGGTAAGAGTATCGAAAAATACCGGTATCGATAAGCCGTATCGGTACCCATCCCTAGTAAGGACTTGTTGTTGACCTGACACAGCCTTGTCAGACAGTTGGCCCCTTGACTCGCTCCGTCACATAAGTGGCTCCCAGCACTGTCTGTTTCAGGCAGCAGTTAGTGACAGATTAGCTCCCCTTAAAGCTGCTAGATGGGTTAAAAGTAGCAAAACCAGGCTGTGTTTACTCCCAAATAGAGGTAAGGCTGTAGTAGTCACTTTTAGAAAGACCCAGTTCCACAGAGAGATGCTAGCATATTGCCTAACCGCGTGGTGTGCCAGCTGCTCAGAAAAGGACAGGAAAGCTCTTCGGAGGGTCATCAACACAGCCCAGAAGCAGCTGGCACACCACGCGGTTAGGCAATATGCTAGCATCTCTCTGTGGANGCATTCCAGTTGGTGACGAGGAGGGATAGGACGAAGGAGCTGAGCCAGAAGGCAAAGCTCTCTGTCTACCGCTCCATTTTCGTTCCTACCCTCACCTATGGTCATGAAGGATGGGTCATGACCGAAAGAACGAGATCGCGGGTACAAGCGGCCGAGATGGGTTTTCTCCGCAGGGTGGCTGGTGTCTCCCTTAGGGATAAGGTGAGAAGTTCGGTCATCCGGGAGGGACTCGGAGTTGAACCGCTCCTCCTTCGCGTCGAAAGGAGCCAGTTGAGGTGGTTCGGGCACCTAGTTAGGATGCCACCTGGGCGCCTCCCTAGGGAGGTGTTCCAGGCACGTCCAGCTGGGAAGAGACCAAGGGGTAGACCTAGAACCAGATGGAGGGATTATATCTCTTCGCTGGCCTGGGAGCGCCTTGGGATCCCCCAGTCAGAGCTGGTTGATGTGGCCAGGGAAAAGAAAGTTTGGGGCTCTCTGCTGGAACTGCTACCTCCGCGACCCGACCACGGATAAGCGGGAGAAGATGGATGGATGGATGGATCTCATGCCTCTCCTAGAAGCTGTCATACATTGTATCCAGTTTTAAGCCACATTTTATGATACACTTTTTCAACCAAGGTTGTATTTAACTGTGTATCTTGAACACACAACGTGTTTTTAATCAAACATCAGGATCTTAAGTTATAAGAGGATAAAAGGTAAGCAAACATTAGCAGTAACTCCGTAGGCCCTTCATCCTTGATCCCCTAAAAACCATTGTAGAAACACTGATTATTAATTTGACACTCCTTTACTCAGTGTAACTCCCAGTTATATTCATGGGGTCAGTTTGTTTGGGAGAGAAAGAGACTCCTGCATATCATTCAAAACCTACTGAACATTGAAATAATCCTAACCGGGAGAAATGTCCGGGACTGACGAAATGCAATGATCCAATGCTACTTTATGCCTCAACCAAACGATCGCTTTTGTTTTGATTAGAAGAACCCTAGTGGCAAATAAGTAATATATGCTGCGTTTAACTCAAGAAAACTCAAACAAAAGTAGGTTTGGAGTTGTATATGTCCCCAAAACATTACTGCATTGATGCTCCAACAAAAAGCGTTAGAGGACCCTGCTCAAAGAGTGGTGGCCATTGATTTGACCCGTTTGGAAGGCAAGAGTCATTTCTGTGCATCAACTAACCAACTGACAATACTTCCAGTGCATCTTGGCCTACTACATGTTACTGGTACAAGTAACTAGAAAAATCCTGAGGAAAGACCAAGACCAGTTTGACTCTCTGAAGTGAAAGACATTCAGTGTCCCCTAAAGCCCTGCTCTCCTGACATCAGTGTGTGCTCTACCTGTGTACTCCCCGAGGATCAGCCTGGACATGATCACAGTGAAGATGGGAGCCGAGCTCTTCACCGTCTCTGCAAAAGACACCGCCACATTCTTCAGGCTCACCAAGCCCAGAACCACAGTGGTGAACCTGAGGAAAGGAGACAAAGATGATGCCAAGATATGACTTGAAATTGCATCAGCATTTGTTAATCTAGCACAAAATCTGTTCTACTTTCTTAGAAGCTACTAGTTATTCAATGACTAACAAAAACAAAAGGGGACCCACCTCATGAGTCCAACAAACAGCATGATCATGATGAAGTTGGGGGGGTACTCTGTTCTGGACTTGTGCTGGTAAAGGCAACATGGTACAAACATCTTTAGGAAGCCTATGATGGTGGTGGAGAGCATCTGAACAGCACCTGGGAGCACATGGAAGCAAAGAAACCCTGAGGCATGACGTCGGATGACCTTTGACTCCTAGAACTGCAACAGTAATATTTACCATTGTCTTGTTGGACAAATAAAGGTGGAAGCAGAACATGAACAGCAGCACCCTACCTGCTTGTTTAGGACACAGATGTGTTTCCATTCATTTCAGGAAACAACAAAAAACTACTTGCAGTGAGCAAAACATGCATGAATTAGGAAATCCACCAGTGTGCATTTGTATTTAAATACTTATTGTTTTTGTCAAAGTAACATTATCATCACGTGTGTTAGCGCATCTTAAATATATTAAAACAATCTTAGAGAACTAATTACTGGGTGAAAAAGGTAAAGTCTATACAGTATCATTAAAATGGTTGGCATCTGTCAGATTTTAAAAAGGTCCCTGAATGCACCAGCAGAGTAAAAAAAAATTCTATGGACATCTTTCGTTATTACCTATTTTAAGGAAGTGACATGTTTTTTTGTGCAAGTAGTTTTTCTTGCAGATCAGCCATGCCATCAATCTTAAGAGTCATGGGGTGCTTTACAAAAAGCTGAACAATAATATAGCAAAAAATCTGATGATACAGAGGGACCTGCACAACCACAAAGATTGGTTTCACGTTACTTGCAGGTTGTATGTAGAATTAGCAAGCAAAATCACCTAAAATAAAATAATTATTAGCATTAATTTTATAGCATCTGTCCAATGTAACTATGACTTGTTCATCTGAGTCATGACCACAGAAGCAAAGCTGTTTTTCTCCTGCTTTGTTCTACACCAAGTGCTTATAAACTTTGTCCGAAAGGGAGGAGTTCTAATGTACAATGCAAAGGGCTGGATTAATAATTTAAAATAGAGCTGGGTGTCCCCTGCAACCATCTCGATAACAATTGAATTTGAATATTTTCTGTCTTTTAAAAGATATGTTTCCAAACCATGACTCTAAGGAAAAAGTATAGTCAGTCAACAAAGCCATAAAGTACAGGTTTCCTGCCTTTATTTAGCTTTGTTATTATTAAAAAGGGGCCATTTAATGCTAACATTTCTGGTTTATACTTGTAATTGGGTTTCTACTAAAACATGTTTACATGCTTTAATGTCAAAACAAACAACACTTTTTTGTCCGTATATACCTGTAATCACCCTCTCGCCGAAAAGCTCTGTTGAAGTGGCTGTCTCTTTAAGACCCCCTTACGATAAAGCCCAGTCTGCTCTTATTGGCTGACAAGAAAAATTAAAAAAACCTAGTTCTCAAGCTGTTTTTGGAGATACTAATCTTGGGGACAATATCCTAATGAGCCTGAATGTGACATAGGACGTAGAGCCAAATCTCAATGGGTTGTTGAGTCCCAGGTGTTTATATTCAATGTAACCTGCAGAAAGCTGACAAGGTTGTTGTAATTGGTTAGTAGTTACTCCCGTATACCCACATGTGTGTGGATAAGTATATTTATCATGTATTTACCCAGCATGCTTGGCTCCCCCTCCAGCAGTGACAGGATGTACTTGTTGAGGAAAAGAGTGCAGAAGCTGAAGAAGTACCAGAGGCCCAGGTAGGTCATGGAGCGCCAGTTCCAGGCCCCTGACTCCGCCTCGATCACCGTGGTCTCTGTGATGGTGATCTTCAGCAGCTGCTCCCCCGGCAGGCTGTCGCTACGGGTCAGCACCACACGCTCCTGCTGGCTGCGGAACGGAGACAGGAGGTGCCACAGCGGATGCCGCGTGTTTCGCCTACCGCCCAGCATCACACCTGCTGCCTGAGGGCCCACAGGGGCCCGACAGGTGGCTGATAGGAGGGAGTTGAAAGTTTGATGGTTAGTCCATCTTCTGATTGGTCCAGCAATCGATCAGTCTTGCAGTTTATACTGGGAATGGTTTAAGTCCCGGTGGCCCGTCTTTTCTATAGTCTTCTGTCAGTTGAGATACAAGCTGAACAAAAGAGAGAGGGGGGGGGGGGTGGGGGGGGGATGAGGTTCTGTCAAGCTCTGGTCAAAATACCGGTTCTTGTATTACATTGTGTCACACATATTGTGTGAGTGTCCATCAACTTGTTACATTTTTTAAATTGTTACATAAAGGCAGTGTTGGAAGAAGTACTCAGATCCTTTACTTAAGTAAAAGTACAAATACTATGGTCTTAAAATAGAAGTAAAGTCTGGATTTCAAAATGTAAAAGTAAAAGTTTTCATTTTGCTTAATGATTATAATAATATAAAATTCAGAAGAATTATCTGATACATGTACCTCAAGTATCAAAAGTAAAAGTATTCCTGCAGAATGGATCTTTTCACAGTATTATATTATTATGATTTTTTTTGTATCCTGTTTATAGGGTTAGGTTAGGTGGTTATGCATTTTAGTATTGTGATTGGCCATTATGGACCAAATTACGAAACTTGAAATACTGTGTAGAAAAGTACAACTGTAATGTATTATACCATATCAGCATATTATGTGTTTCCATTTGTAAGAAAGTAACTTTTAAATAAATGTAGTGGAGTAAAAAGTAAGACATTTGCCTCTGAAATGCCTCTGAGTAGAATTATTAAGTAGCATAAAATGGAAATACTAAAAAGTACAATACTTGAGTAAATGTACTTAGTTACTTTCCGCCACTGCATATAGGCGATTTTTACTCCAGTTTACTACTGCGGTCAAGCCAGCCTCCACTTCGGAAAACACAATCCGCGTTGTTTTGCGGTGCGCGAATATCCTATGCATTACGGTAGCAGCCTGGAAAAACTGGCTTCAAAATAAAATTGCTTACTTGGTCAATAATAATTATACCAAACATATTAAAATATGTACTCTGTATAGGCCTAATGTGATCAATAATAATGTAAGACAAACTACGTATAACTACCACATTATAACTGAGTGAATGTAAAACTTAAAGAGTTTCAAAATAAAATACCTTTGAAGTCTCATATATGAGCTATCATCCCTCTGTTTTTAGATAAGAATAAAACAAAAACCCTCCAGTATCAAATACTTATTTCACTTCAGGGTGATAGCAGGACATCCCATCTAGTCACTCAAAGAAAATCAGGACAATCTGATGTACAGTTTCAAAATAAAATATCTTTGAAGTCTCATATATGAGCTATCATCCCTCTGTTGTTAGATGAGAAAATGCTTACCTAAAAAAATGATATGTTGTCATCTTGTCTGTTTCACCAATTTGTGTGTGTTTGTGTGTATTTATTTGTTCAAGATGATATGATTATTAAAGTTCAGAAGTATAGTATGGGGCCTTGTGACTGTCTGTGCCCACTCCAATTTAAAAGCCTTTCTGTATTTCAGAAAAGGAAAAATACAAAAACACAGAAATATAAAAAAATAAAATACAAGACGAATACGCTGACACCCACTGCGGTCAGTAAAAGACAAAACATGTTTTTCTTGATGTAGAGTATAATAATAATAATAATATTAACAATAACCTTTATTTGTATAGCACCTTTCATACAGGAGTTGCAGTCCAAAGTGCTTCACAGTCTCATAAGATAGAGTTTAATTAAAAAAATGGATGTCGAATAAAATCCAGTTAACAAGAACATTGATATCACATATGAAAGGGTTAAAAGACATACAAATATAAATAAAATTAGCATAGAATAGACATTGAGTAAAAAATAGATTCAAAATTCAGGATAATAAAAGAAAACCAAGTAGCTATCTAAAGCTTTAGCTTTTTCTTGAATATTTAGACCGAGCAGGCTTCCCTGATGTCTAACGGTATCGTGTTCCACAGCTTTGGGGCATAATTAACGAAGGCCGCATCACCAATTTTCTTCTTTCTGCCTCTGTTTAATTGTTAAGTAGGAAACATTTAAAAAGCTGACACAACAACTTGTCATGGGCCCAAGGCACTTGAGGCAAAATAGGCAATGATGAAGGCTTAACAATTAATTTGATGTAGACAGGTTCATATTATTATCACTGATACTAAAAATATTGTAAATGTTCTTGTGCTGTAAGTGTAGTGTATCAAAAACACATACTGTATGTTGCAAGTGTATTTAAGAATAGGAAGTTAACATATCATATCAGTGCCCCTAAAAATATATCTAATGGTATAGGACATAAGGCGGAGTGGCTTAGGAAATACAGTCTATGCTTGGCACATTAATATGCATTTTATGTCAGTTTCAGCTCATGGAAGATAGTGTATCCTAGGAACTGGAGGGACTCCACACCCACATTCTTTTCAAAAATTAAAAGATTAAAAAGTGTTTTGTCATGTGTACATAACTACATAAAGAAAAACATTTCTAAAGCAATAACCCTCTACAACTCGTCATCCCTGGCCAGCAGATAACTCCCAGCACCATACATTGTTTGATCCGTCTGCTACATTGTACTTACATCGTACATGCGGTGCATACTTTTGAGAATTTAAAATGTATTCTTGTCTGTTCTATAGTGTGCATTTAGATGTAGATACTCTTATTTTATAGTGAACATGGATATTTTTGCTTTAACCTTTATTTCTCTTCTATTTTACACTATCTGTTTTCCAATTTTTTTTCGGGGTGATAGCTCATATATGAGACTTCAAAGGTCTTTTATTTTGAAGTTCTATATCAGATTGTCCTGATTTTCTCTGAGTGACTAGATGAGGTGTCCTGCTATCACCCTGGTGTGAAATAAGTCTTTGATACTGGAGAGTTTTTGTTTTATTCTCATCTAAATACAGAGGGATGATAGCTCATACAATAGAGATTTCACAGGTATTTTATTTTGAAACTGTACTTCAGATTGTCCTTATTTTCTCTGAGTGACTAAATGGGGTGTCCTGCTATCACCCTGGAGTGAAGTGAGTCTTTGATTCTGGAGAGTTTTTGTTTTATTCTGATCTAAAAACAGAGGGATGATAGCTCATATATATGAGACTTCAAAGGTCTTTTATTTTGAAACTCCTTAAGTTTTACATTCACTCATTTATAATGTGGTAGTTATACGTAGTTTGTTTTGAATAATTATTGATCACATTATATAGTACATATTTCTTAATTTAATATGTTTGGTATGTTATTTAGGTGTATTTGTTATTGACCGATTAAGCGCTTTTATTTTGAAGGCAGTTTTTCCAGGACTCTACCGTAATGCATAGGATATTCGTGCAACGCAATATCACGTGCGGGCTGGCTTGACTAGGTTTTCCCAAGTGGAGGCTGGCTTGATCGCTGAATCCCGCCTCCTCCCTCTTCGATGCAAAGATTGTGAAACATTCAAATGTCAATAAAAATGATTGCATGTATCACAGTCTAAGTGTAATTTCTCTCCACAATTCCACATAATGTTAACCGTACCGTAC
>NW_011369951.1:8072078-8088516 GCF_000735185.1 Notothenia coriiceps
CGTCCGTCTACTGCGACCTCTAACTCGGCCCTGGGTCCTCACTGTCGGTGGTTGCGTGTGTGTTTGTCTGTGTCTGTCACCCTTTGTTTGTTTGTGTTTCCTCTGCCGGACCTCTCATGTCGGTCGGTGTGGGCGCTCGTGTGGTGTGGTGTTGTGTGTGTGTGGAGGTGTGATGCAGAAATGCCACGGCACGATGGGCCTCCACTCTCTCTCTCTCGGTCGCTTCCCGCCCCCGCTCTCTCTTCATTATGCCAAAGACTATTTCGACACCTCTTATACACGCACGTCCCTCCTACCGTTCGTTGGCGGGCGCGGGGCGGCTTGCTGTTGCCGACTGGCGCCCCAGGAAAAAATGACACCTTCGGACGCGTGCGAGGGACTGTCCGACCATACGGGCGAACACGTTGGACCGTGTTTCGTGTTATGACCGTGGGGTAGCTACAGTGTGTTACCACTTTATGTTACATTGGCGTCTCTGTGGATGGCTATTTCTGTATTGTCGGAGCGTGATTTTGGGGTGGCGGGCCGCAGTTGGAGTTGCGCGTGATGAAGTCTCGCTCATGGGGCCGCAAGTCTTCTCGCCGTCTACAAACTGGCGAAACACACATTATACTGCGGGCAAACTGCTACTGGAATTTTTTTTCGGCAAAAATTCTCGTCTCGCCGAGTTTTAACGAGAAAGGGAGACTAAGGACCGGGAAAAATTTACAGAGCATTTTGTATAGGTTTAGGATGATGAGTGAAACCAAATTAACATTAAAAGGTTCGTTCAAATTCGTATTTACACCTTTTTTTTTTTTGGACCGTTTTTCTACGAGAAATTCAACGATACGAACTTACTTATTCCACCGGCAGTTCGTCTCAACTCTTCTCCCGGGACACCGGGGGGTAAATAAATTAATGAGGTCAAAAAAGGACTCCGATAGAACGCTCTGTACACCTCCTTAAATTGGGGATACTGTTCGACACCCTCCCCGACTACACACCTGCTTTCCATCAAGCCATTTACAACGGCATATCAACGGAGGCTCCACAACCTTTCTCCGCCAGATCGTCAAGTATCAGCCGTATCTCGCGTCTCTCCTCCGGTACACAGCACCGTAGTGTGGAGTTGCATTAGGTAACGCGAGATACGGCTGATACTTGCGCATTAGTTTCTGTTATGGATCAGTATCAACAGTCCTGCCAGTAACGTTACTATATTATCAATGCTACTTTAGTTATAGCCTGATATATGATAGCTAACTTCACAATGTTGTGATGTGACGTTAGCTAACATTCTGTAGCTAACGCCGGTCACTCACCAAGATAGCTGCCCAGTTCTCCACTGGTTCTCCTCACACCACAGCTCAATTTCTCTCCGATGGCCGTTATTTCTTCTAATCCTTGGCTGCTCCTGGTCTCTTGGACGCCTAGCAGGCTCATAATTATAAGGTTGTGGTCCGTCATATGCATTCGAATATTCATGTTCAACTTCTTCTGTGTCGAAACTAGCATTGGGATCCATGTTAATTAATACGTTACACCGGCCGCTCTCCCCCTTGTGTCCCCCGTGTTACGTCACACGCGGGAGGTCACGTGCCGAGGCTTTTTTATGCGGAAGTGAACATTTCTTACAAAAACGACGCCAGATGTCACTGTAGTGTATATTTCTGTATATTTTTTGGAAAATCTAGTGTATTCATCATTTTCCTACACATTTATTCACAGGTGTCTTTAACCTGGAAGTTGCTCTTTAAATCCTACCAAACTGTCTGCGGGCAAGTTGCATTGTTGGTAATGTTGGTGCCAGGTTCTGCCACTTGACATTAGTTTGCACTGTTAAGTAGACTTATAACTCAAGTTCTTTATTTATTATTTTAGTTTGATTCTGACCCAGTTAAAGAGTGAGATGTGAATTAGTGCGCTACTCCTTTAAGGGCGCTCTGATGGATTGATACCAAGAAAATGTTCAGGACATCTGATCAAGTTGAAATCTGTCCCAATCTTGAAATGATTAGTACGTTATGACTTGAAACATTGACCTGCTGAAAGAAAGCAGAGCTTGTGGCCATTAGAGGTTGATGATCAACAACAGTGCTTATAAATGTTGTGTAATATAAATGAGGCTCAGTTAGGTTTGTAAAACCCGAGTGCTCCATTACGGATGGGCACCCTTAGTATGCAGCTAAAAGCAACAATATGAGGCCTTGTTCAGGTTTGGTACCCTTAATCTTTTTTTAGTTGGTACCTGACATGGTCTTCTGCTGCTGTACATGCAGATGTAGAACACTGCTTAAAGCAATCTGTCCTATTTCCAGTAAACGAGTCATTTTTTGGCGTAATAAAGCAGGATGGAGCATCTTTAAAAATGCTCTCGACATGAGTTGGATTATTTTGACAGTTGAACCTTCCTGTCTTCCTCAGTGTTGCCAGTAGTGTGAAACATGCCCTGTCGGTGTGGCTGAGCATCATCGTGTTCAGCAACCACATCACCATCCTCAGCGCCGCCGGCACCGGCCTGGTGTTCCTGGGGGTCTTCTTGTACAACAAGGCCAGGCAGATCCAGAGGATCACCTTACGGGCCCTGGCTGCCGAGCAGAACCAAAGAACTCTTCTGCAGGAACAGATCTCCCCCTCCCCTCAGTCACACTGACGACTCAGCACTAAAGACTGAACATGCTGCCTGAACATTGGATCAAGGTATTTAAACAAAGATTCTGTTTGTGGCTGACCAGACGGGCGTACGAGATATTTCTTCATTGTGCTCAAAATCTCAATTTGTATATGAATGACTCTTCCCGTTTTAACTTGAATTCTTGAAGGAAACTAATGTATTCTTGCATGCGTCCACGGTGAACCAAGAATGAAAAAACAGGCAACATCTGGGATGAATTGAATTAAATGGCGGCCGCGTTTAACGACAGCAACATGATATCACATTTGTTTACAAACTTCCAACCATCTCGTGCAGGATAATATAGTTTTTGTTTATCTGATCAAATGCTCAGTTCTTTACAAGAACATGCATTTAAGCTAAAATCTTACTTTTAAAACACTTGCCTATAAACATCACACTTTCACAGGCCAAAGTGTTTACATAGTAACGTTTTATGAAAAATGTGAGTGTTCAGAAAAATGTTGGCATACGACTGGAGAAATGAAACTCAAATTCTTGCAAATGCTGTTTTAAATGTCATGAAAAGTTGTTTGGATATAGTTTTGCCTTAACGCGGCCCTCCTCTCCTTCCATTCATCAAGAACCAGTTTTTTTGTTTTTTCCGTTCACCATGGAGGCATACGAGAAAAACAGGTCGGTGTTTGTTTGACAAATCCTTCCCTTGTCCTGTGCAACCGTATAGACAGTATTTCCTTATCCCTAGCTAGATGATGTGCTTACACTTACACATCCTTGGCTTTGTCTTATATGGAACAGTTAAAGGGGAAGCTCAGGGTGTCCTTCAGCTGAATGAAGGAAGTGACTTCTATAACATCTCTGTCTTACATCTGCATTCCTGAGTATTTCTCTCTATCTGTGGTACAGCAGCTGCTGCTGAATGTATGCTGTTGTGAATATCTGTAAAGCATTGAAGCTGTAAGAATACAATTCTGTGGGGGTGTAAGCGACACTGTATCATACCTGTGTGAACAATCTGAATATGAGATCATAAGGTTGCCTGATACGAGGCCAGTCTTGTTTTATGACACACTTTTTATTTAACAATGTGTGAAATATTTTAAAGCCACATACTGCATTCTACGAATGCTCATCCTGCATCATGTACGTTGATGGTGTATGTAGAAGTTTGTGTACTTTTTCTTTTTCTTTGTAAACTGACTTTCCCCCAATGTAATCTGGGATAGCAACCTTGACAACCTTAGGGGGAAAAAAGAGCCTTTGACATAATGGATTGATGAGCTGTTGTAAATTTCGCATTCATAATCTCCATGAAACAACTTGGGTTTTATTTTTGTTGTCCTGCCTATCAGATAATCTCTAGAATTGTTGGGATTAGAAGGGACACTGTAAAGATATTACGCAATCCGTCTGTTAATTATCCATCGAAGTTAACAGACCAACTCCCTGATTCAACCATGACCCACTGTAGTTGTTTGCCCTGTTGTGCAATGAAGGATTATTATTAGCGATAACACAGTCACAGTTTGCTCTTCTGTCCTCATTGGATCTATTAAAAGCCATATCACTGTGTTCCCGGATGTCAGTTAACTATGTCGTTATTACAAATAGCACAAGATATCGCCTGAACAAAAATAAAACCCAACTTTTTGTCCCCTACACAAGTGGTGTTGGGTTCAGGCTTCTCGTTGGGTTCAGGGTTCTCGTCTGTGTTTTGGTGTGTTTTGTGTTTTGGTAGGACAAATAAGGTAGCCTGATACGACTTTGTCAGTCTGGCAGTTACACGGTTTGAGCATTTTCATTATGCTCTACTTTTGTGCCTCAAGAAACTGTCTTTTTTTTTTTTTCTGATGTGTTGTGCATCCGTTCTTAATTTTTACTATAAAGGTTATCTGACTTAAACATATTTTCATTCATTTCATGTATTTTTTCCTTTCTAATGTTGACAATTTGTTTCTTGGTGCCTTTAAAATCCAGGTGTAAGAAAATATATTTTTTTTTATACCCTCAAAATGTATCTTTCTACATTTCTTTTCCATATTAAGTTTTTGGAATTATGTTTGGAGAGGTAAGTCCAAAATGTGTTTGAGTATTGTATCATTAAAGCTTCAGAAGTGGAAGTGTTGAGGTAGGAGAGAGCAGTTATAAACTGTTTGAGTGTGCAAATCAAAGATGTAAAATATTCACTTATGTAACTGTATATTAATGTTTGGTGGACACTACAGAAAATAAAAGTATTTTTAAGCACATTTTGTCATTTGATTTGGTCAGCAATTAACAGTGATCTCATGTTGCAGTGCTGATTTGGCATCGTAAACGTAAAACCTACATAAGCAACGAAAAAGTTGGACATTGAAACTAAATAAAAATCATTCTTAAAACAATCTAAACTGTAAGGAAGAGGACTAGGGCTACATTTATATATATATTTATATATATATTTAGATCGGACGAAAAGTTAATTCTTTTTTTGTCAATGTTTTTAAACTTTTGGTACGATCTAAAATGTATCTTACATGTCGTCTTCCATACAACTGAAATAATATTTTCTATATATCTAAACTGTTATACTTGACTTACAAGCATGGGAGTATCATGGTTAAAACTCGTTTTGGATATTATGCTACTTATCTTTTACCATATTTCCTTTTTCGTTTGCACGTGATAACACATTTTGTTCATGTGTCAACTATGAGATAACATTTTGACCAATAATTACAATAACCACTTTATTTATTAACTCATGAGATTAAAATGATCTTTTTAGAGTCCTGGCCAGAGACAACAAGCTCTTATCGCAAAACATATTTTATAACCTAAAATGTTTATTGGCCGAATGTGTTGACAGATTTAAGGGGGCTTATGTTTCCTTCTAGCATCTTAATGAAATATTTGACTTTTGTGCAGCTGAAAGCTCAAGTTCGCTCATCAGCTCATTGATACTTTGACTACTGTTGTGATTTCTTGCTAAAAGAAAACTCTGCCTGCTGAAATCAATGGCAATGAGAGCGGTGAGAGTGAACCTAAACCGTGAAGGTTGTAGGTCAGAAAACCAAAATAATTTACCTCGGAGTTGGTAGATTTTCTCTGAATTTGTAACAAGTGACCCTTTGCACATAGCACACAGGTGGTTGATCTATTGTTGATGTCAAAAATGGTTATGGTATAGGACTATAGGTAATGGTTTTAAGACCAGGGACCTTACTTAGCTTGGCTGTCAAAAACATCTACCATTTGCAACATAAAACCCCCACCTCAGTGGTCTTATTTCCACCGTGCAAAAGGTGTAATATATGTCTATGGTGTATAGAGCTGACAAAGGAAGCAGCACATCAAAAATGAAACTGAGACTATTAATTAACAATTAGTTGAGACTGCCTAAGGAGACTCCTGTTCGTATACACTAGTTGTTTCTTGGTGGGGTTTTTAGGACAAACTCCATGGACCAGACACCAGAAATCCTCTACATTCTTTGTATTGTTTTTATTAGAAAATCATTCACTGTTTGTGTCCAGTTCGGAAGAATAAAATGCTTGGAAATAAACACTTGTCGGTCCGCAGCATTGTTGACATTCATATTTTGTCAAGTATGATAGCTTAATCTGATATCCTCGTTTAAGGCAGCTCAATTCACAGGATGCTCAATCTGAACATCTTCATCACTTTTTGTTCAGGTGGAGTGTTTTCAGGCTTTTAGAGAGGTCATCTCTTCGGGGGATAGAAAAGTTTCATGAAACTCTCGTAGGTGAGGAAGGTGACAGCGTTGACGGGGAAGGCCCTCAGGCTGTTCAGGGTAAGGCCTTTGAAGAAGACCCTCACTCCCTCCTCTCTGAAGCTCACTCTCATGCAGTGGAGGACCCCGCTGTACTCCCGCCCGCCGGCCCCCGACATCTGGAGCCGGGCTTTGACCACGTCCATGGGCGTGGCGAAGGCCCAGGTCACCACGCCCGCCACGCCGCCCGCCATCAGTATTGCAAATGTACCTGAGGACAGAAAAAAAAAGAGATAAGATCAAGTGCGCAACGCTGAATGAAACTTGTTAATTCAATATTTTTACTTTGGAGGCCATTGAGTATATGAACTCATTGTCATATTCAAAAAAACAGTTTGAGAGGACACTTCTGGAAACTATAAACATCCGAGATCTTGCATTGCATTTTATGTCAACTATTTATCATGTTTGGGTCAGTGGGTACCTACATGTTGTTAGGGAATAATTCTCCTTTACTGCTAGATATCCAACCTTTTTGCCCTTTGACGGTTATGACCAACCCTGACGTCTGTTATCTCCCTTAAGGAATGGGCTGATCCAGCTATATGTTGTCGTTCCCAGTTTATGACCGGGCAACTCTCGGTCACAAATGGTTTATGGTTGTGAGAACAATGGAACATTTCTTTCTCTGTGTTTGTGGACTCCAAGGTGTAATCTTTGAGGCCATAAGGGTCAGACAAGTGATTCAGTGTTCCCAGATGTTTAGGTTATCTCCCCATCTATGTTGATTACTCTCTGTGAACCTGCTAAAAGGTCTAGCCAGAGAGAGGTGCTTCAGAATTGACGTGGCAACTCTCCCCTGCAGTCAGAACCTCTGGCTGCTGTGACTTGTGATGTGAATCCCCCAGCCGATACTCCTAAATAAACCATCAGTGTTTGACATCAAAGCTCCTGCTTTCCCTGTGTCTCCTTCATGATTCGGTGACTCCCAATGCATTGCTACACAGAAGTTTCCCCCACACATGTAGCCTACACAGCCATTAAAGAGGAGTGCGCCAATTGTGTGTTACAAACTGTACGAGGCACATGGTGGTCAAACTGATTCTGTAAGGTATCTGTGAATAAGAAATGCATTTCTGTAATCCTAAAGTGAAGTTCTAATTTAAAAAAAAATGTTTTCAAGACAAAACAAATAAATAATAGCTTTTTTATGTGACCAGCACAAAGTGCACTGTGTGATAATCATGTTTAATCAGCATCATGATAAACCACACCTGTCACGTGTGTAACGATCAACTATCAAAAATAGCTGTGTTAAATAAACACACAAGGGGTTCTTGATATGAAATAATATATTAAAGGCAAACAGAACTGATAAAGGGACAATCTACTCTTTCCACCAAATAGTCCGCACGGAATTGTATTTACTACAGTCTATATCCACACATTCACAAGATAAACAAAGACAGGTTTTATTTTCAAAACTGTGACAATTATATTCACAGTTTTTCAGCCAAACAAAACACAAAACTCAAAAAAAAGTCTACTTGGCGATAAACCGACATTTTCTTTACTGCCTAATACAGGCCACTATAGCTAATTGACAAAAAAACTGTTAATGTTTGTAGGCCTATTTAGGCTATAATCCACAAAAAGAAAAACACGATGATCGGCGTGGCACAAAGGAGCGATCTCACCCTGTGTTGGAGAGAATCTCTCTCTCTATCTGTGCGCATCCTCTCCACGGAGACAGGGACGTGAACAGAGATTTTGGGGGGCAGACTCAAGTGAGAAAAAGGGCACTAATCATTTATAAAAAAATGTTTTAAAACAAAAAGTTAAATATAGTTGCACATCTCTGACTTACTGACCAATTTATTTTAATACCCTCACACTCACGCAATTGTTTAATGCTCAACATAATTCTACAAAATAATCAGCTAACACAGAGACAATGGTCTTCTTTAGTATTCACAATGCACAAGAGCAGACAACAAACTAGTACAATTAATAGTTATCAAATGAGCAGCCAACAATCAAAATTATGAAGTTACTGTTTAAGGCAGGACATTTACAGGCAAAAATATCATTTTTTCATGAACTTTTTTTTAAATGTTGGTCTATTTTGCTTCCATATTTTCTTTCACTCTAATGGAAATAAAACTTCCAAGAAATACATAAATGGTGTTCGTTTTACTACCATGTCTGAATTCATCTATAGGCTAGATTTCAAGCTAATCTGCATATTTAAACATTACATAACATTTCAGGGGAAAATACTGACTTGACTTAAGTAACTATCTGGGGAAGTTGTGAGGTGATGTGTTTTTTTTGTTTTATCCTGCAATGCCTTGGTAACTGCATGCAAATTAGCGCATTTTAATTAGGCCTAGTTAATGCCTAATTTGCATATCAATGTGGTGATTGTGATGACGTTATTAGATACACATTTGACTGTATTCCTTTTAAGTGTCTCCCCTTAAGTAGGCTACAGTAGCCTACATTAGCCTGTATACCCATGATAAATTGCCTTAGCTAAACCTTGAGCTAACTTATCCATTAGCTATTAGCCTACCTTAGTTAACTCTATTTGTTATTTTCTTTTAGCTAATTAGCTGTAAACTCGAGGCACTGGCAGTTTAGTAATTTGTTCATCACCACTCACCTTCAAAATAAGCCAAGAAAAGCCGGCATAACATTGGACAGTAAAGTGGGAGGTGCTGCTACCTGTCTGTCTGAAGTGACTGCCGATGTCCGCACCGCTGTGCAGGAGACGTGGAGGGAGGGAGGGAGAACTACGGAACTTCACAGTCTAATCTCCCGACCTGATCTTTTAATGTTGTATTCAATCAATATATTGTTGGAAAGGGAAACTGTGGCAAACAGCAGTAGATATACTGTTAATTTATCAACTGCACGTGCAGTATCCACATTCAGTTATTTTCCCCGTTGCATTTTAACATATATAAACACATGCTGAGGAAAACTTAAATATCCCTCTGAATACCTGCATTCGCCACACACACACACACACACACACACACACACACACACACACACACACACACACACACACACACACACACACACACACTTCCTCCTCCTCCCGTGAGAGCCAAACCCTGGCATCCCGGCGCCCACTAAAAAGGCCCTGGTCGCGCCGCGACAGGTGAATATGTAGATGAGGCCTAATGACCCACACCCTCAAACCGTTCATAACAGTGGACATTAACAACTGCAGTTGCGAGGATATTATACATAGTTCATTTAATTTCATGATAATCAACATGCCTTAAAACTTTTCCCCTCCCACTAGTTTTGAAAAAAACACCTTAAATCAATGTGTGGCCGTCACACGTGGATGGATTATCTTGACTAAGAACAACATTTTGGAATAATGTATCACTGAAATCCGAAAGAAACAAGCCTTTAGTGTGTTTAGGAAAAGGCTGAGATCTTTAACTTTGAAAAATTATATTTTTGTTCAGTTCAGTTCCTCATCCTTTTGATTTTAAAAGTTAGATATTTTGCTTAGCATGTCTTCATTTTGATATACCATTTGTAGTAGTGACCTTCCATTTTTCATAAACTGCCCTGGATACATATTTATTTACTGAGGGTCGTACTGTTGCTCTATTACCTCTGACACCCACCTGGCTCTTTGCCGCTCTCAGTCAGAGCCTTTCGCGTGACCTCGTAAGGCAGGAAGTAGAGTCCATAGCAGGGAATGTCCCTCATGGCGAGGGCCATCCCTCCTCTGAACAGACCCCTGGGACCCTCCTCCTTCAGGATGGTGGCCACACAATGAACAGGGCCACGGTATCGGGCAGTTGTTGTTTGACCCTGCAGACGCACCTTCACCAGGTCGATGGGTGCGCAAACAAACACCTGAAGGCAGATGATCAGACACAGGGAAAGTAGACATAGTTCTTAGCAGCTTTGAATACAAAATAAATATTGGTTTGGAAACTATTGGACGTCTCCCAGTGGTCAGATAAAACACTGATTATTTCAAATGATTTAGTTGAACCCCCTGACCTTCCCTTCACCACTATCAGGTCACAAATAATAATTTGGGCCATAAAATAGTTTGCATAGACTCATGGCCCTATTCCCAAAGGCTGCCCTTCAATTATAGTATGCATGGTCCTCTAAGAAATCATTCAAATGGCTTTGGCGCCTCCTTCTGTTAAAGGCAAGTCGACAACTTTTCAATGTTTTCCACAGCCTCTACCTGGGCCCAAGCGACATGCAAATTGTCCAACTGCACACAGAAAATAACTAAATGTACATGGATGAAAGCTACATGTTTGATTTTCATGACCCTGGGCCCCTGGCTCAGGTCACATTCTTGATCATTCTAGTTCTTAGCAACAAGACTTTTTGTTTCGTTGGATGCAATACACATTGCAACCTCTAGGGGCCATTAGCACCTTATAATTAAAGTCTTATTTCCCTGCACCTGTAGGTGGGAAACACACATGCAACGAGAAACTAGTGACATTCGCCTAAACCATGCAGAGTTTTCAAACCCTGAAATGTCCTATTTCGAAGAATTTGTGGTCCTATCATGCCAGTAATATCTGGGTATGTTAATTACAAAGGTGCTTTGATAGAAACCAGACCATGAATGACAGTCCTTCTTACCTGCACAAAGCCTGAAAAGCATCCGGCAGCAAGGACATGTGCAGCAGAAGGCTCTTTGCCTTGATTTCGGTCGCTGCGCTGAGACTGAGTGAGGTAGTCTAAGGCATTACTGTATGATCCAAAGACGATGGAGTTGTTGATACCTGTGGTCATCACCGGAAATGCCATGCCTTTGAAGAATCCATGGAGCTGATATAATAAAGGGGAAAAAAAAGAGTTAAATATGCATTAATATTTTGTGATGGAGGCTGGAGCTATAAGGTGCAACAATTTAAAAGGACAAAACACCTACCCCCTCAGCAGAGTATGTTTTAGCTATACAGTGAAATATCCCTTTGTATGCAGAATGGGCCTGCAAGCGCACCTACAAATAAAACATGAGGTTACAAAACTAGGTTTATACATTTGGTAATGTTCATAGGTTTCAGTGTGTCATGCACCTTCACGGTATCCACTGGATGTCCAACTGCCAGTCCCAATGCACCTATAATAACCAACAGGCAAATATCACTCCTTAATACATATTATATTCAATCAACCAGTATTTTCTGTCACAAATTAAAACAAATACAAGTTTTTCTTACCTGAAATGCTCCCAGCTAAGAATTCTAAAAGAGGCATGTCTGACTCAAATTCACAACCTGCGAAGAACACCAACGTGGTTTTATAGATAACGCATGAAGATAATGCTTTACAGCTGCTATAAAGAGACCTGACTATAGTCCAGCAGCCAAGTAACGTTAAGGTATGACATTTAGAGTTAGGCCTGGTAAATGTTTACATCAAAGTTGGCACAATCCTGTAAAACTGTAATACAAAAAACACTTCAGCCTGTCTCTCCCTAACATGGACATTGATAGTGAAAGTTCCGAAACAAATCACGTTTTAAGTAAATCTTTTCATAAAGCCTAACTGGCTAATTAGAGTATTATTACCAAAACGAGGGAGCGGCCAATCAAACGTAATCTGCCACGAAAAAATACAAAGAAAAATAGCTGTTTTAAAAAATAAAAACTAGTTTAGGTTATCCAAAGTGTATCAGTACTATCGCAAATGTTGTGGATGCCTAATGACACACTCAACTCTGATAGTATATGTGCATTTTTACTATTTCAAGCCACATTTCCAAGGTGTTAAGCGTTAATAAGTGTTAGCCTGTCTGCCTAGCTTAAAACATTAACTACAGTGCATGCAAAACCAGTTTAATTACAAATGTGGGATATCGTCTACAGCGCATTATATCGTACACAAAAGGTGAGATAAACACGTTTCGTACCTTTTGTTGGTGTACGTCATTGTCTGAATAGCGCTTTCTTCATCTTACTCAATGTAACCCTCAGTCTGCAGAGTTTCGCTAAAGTATTCATGAATCTCTCCGGCCGCGCTCTAAGCAACCCGCAGTTAGAACACAATTTCCTGGTAGATACTGCATCCTTCAAAATAAGGGTACGAATAAGTCGTTTTACAACAACACAATATAATATTTAACATACATGGCAGACCGTTTACTCGTGCGGTGCGGGTACACACACAACGGTAAGGGTAAAGTTCATTTTATTTTTGCACTATTTTTATTGTTCAATGCAAAATTCATAACCACTTTGAATTGCATGGAAAGCTAAGTGTTGCTACATACAGGGACAGCCTTCGAGACAGCAGACAAAGTGCACATAGGCATTTGGATGAAAGCAATTTATAAGTTCGAGGTTTTGCACTTTTCTGCTGAAATAATATTTTCGGTATTGAATTTATAAATGTTATCTGTGATATTCTTTAAGTTCAGTAAACAAAACTACGCTTCATAGCAGGGTTTAATTCAACAGAGGGTTCTTGGAAATACGTGGGCTATCAATGTTTTTTTATGGTATTTACATACTTACTCACATAACATACATAAAAAAGAATACATAATGGTGCTCCTTTATAATGTGGCTAAACCACTTCGTATTCCAGAATGGTATGACTTTATTTTGAAGGTGAAACCGATTGATTTCCGCTAATATGATTCCACCTGGTGAATCTATCTCAGTCTATTGTGAAGAAACTAGGGCTTTTGGTAGCACTACACTGTATAATAAAAGTTATTAAATATATTATAAACAGAGGAATTGTCCAGTAGCCTAAGGATGGCGTTTCAAAAAAAAGAAAAGAAAACACTTTAGTTGTGTTTTAAAAACGAGTTGTTTGAGTTTCCTTCAAGTTCTAGTAACTTTACTGAATACCCTCTGTGATCAAGGTGCCTGACCCATGTGACATTAACCAGAGATAGGAGTTGGCGAATCACTCTACTAGAGCTGGAATGTAACTAAGTCATATATTGCACCTGCTACATTAAAGTGCTGAACACATGAAAGCATTAATAATCAAATAATAATACAGGTTTATAAATCAATTTAAATGCTAATCGTTTTTTTGTGTAGAAACTATGTAATGACACTTCTACTCCACTACAATTCAGAGGTGTAGTGTACTTTTACTCCATTACATTTATTGAATACCTTTAGTTACTTTATAACCAGCACGGCCCCTAGTAGACCCCCCACACACACAACAACACAGACTAACACCTCTTGTTGTTAAATGCCAACTATGTGCATTGTGCAATATGTGCAATATATATATATGCCGTTAAAAACTGTGCAATACCTGGCTGCTAAATCCTCAGAACTGTTACAGGGTGTGTATTTTTGTCAAATGTGTAACTTTTTTATTATCTTTGTAAAATGTGTAACTTTTTTACATGCTTTTTTATTATAATTTCTTTTTTTCCTTTAGTACTTTTTTTATGCATGCTTAGGTAACATGTAGCTGTCTTCGGCTCTTTTTCTGCTGTGACAATGTACATTTCCCCTCTGTGGGACTAATAAAGGTATTCTGATTCTGATTCTGATTTGGATTAATAATGTAAAATATAATCAACACTTAAATAAGGCTTTAATTACACCTGGATTAAATTCATCATCTACCCTGCAGTATACAAAGTCATTCAAACTAGCTGCACCTTTACCAGCTTTGAGAACACTTTAATGCATCAAAAATTATAATCAAAACAGATCATATCATTCTGAAATGGGCCAATCTGCAGAATGAGTACTTTTTATTTTGGTACTTCAAGTATATTTTGATCCTAATACTTTTGTACTTTTACTTGAGTAACATTTTTAATTTAGAACTTTTACTTTAAAGAAAGTATTCCTACACTGGTACTTCTACGAGTACTTCTCCCTCCCTATGCTCCCTCCTCTGGTCACCAGTAGCTGGAAAGCCAATTGTAAACAACGAGTGACGTCAATTTAATGCGCGACCAAGCTTTAAATAAGGTGGAAAAAAGCCGCGTTCGAGTGGTGAAATCGATTATATCCTTAGTTCGAATTAACAACATACTTTTAAATCATTATTAACCTTCCTTTAAGCTTCGTAGAAAATAACATTTCCCTCGTCCCCCGCAGTGGTTGTCATCGTCTGGTCGGGCAGAAACAACAGAAGGAAATCTTAACAACTTAGAAACAGCCTCGAGATAATGAAAGCTCCACACACTGGCGCTTTGCTATGGATAGCTAGCTAGACAATTAGCTTTTCGTTTCATTTGATAGTTTTTGGGATAGAAAACATGACAACTCTAACAAGACAGGACCTCAATTTTGGACAAGGTAAGACAAATTAACCGGCGGCATGAAGCAATTAATCATCCGTCCTTTAGTTGTGGCTCAGAGCCCAAAAGCCTCCACACAATTCAGGTGATATATTTGGCAATGGATTTTGAGAAAGCCAGTGAATAGATAATCAATTTACATATATATTTAGATTTATGGGTGTATACTGGATTATTCGGCTGTATAGCATAATGCATATCAGCAGTGTTTTTCTTTAAAGTCTCTCTTACTTGCTTAAGCACTGTGTTGCTTCTGAGCTAATGCGGCAACACTAAATTGATAGGAATTTGCATTGAGTTTGGTCTTACAAGGACAAATGAAACGCATGGTTGTTTCCCTTTTCCAGTGGTTGCTGACATCCTGTGTGAGTTCCTGGAGGTCGCTATCCATCTCATCCTGTATGTCCGGGAGGTTTATCCATCGGGAATATTTCAGAAGAGGAAGAAATACAATGTACCAGTTCAGGTATACAGAAGAAAATCATTGTAATTACTGCATGCTCACAGTTCGTAGGAATGCTTGTATCCTATTTGATCCCCAATAATGTTCTTCTGTTTTTGGTGTGTTTATCTCCAGATGTCATGTCACCCAGAGCTGAATCAATATATACAAGATACACTTCATTGTGTAAAGCCACTCATTGAGAAGGTAAGACATGACATGATGCTTTCTTAAAGAGCATCTTGCAGGTTTTAATTTTTTCTACATTTATGCTTAAACTTGCTTGAAAATTACACTTAAAAAAGTGAGTGTAGGATTTGATATGTTTTACGAGACATAAGGGCAGGAATTCAGAGGGAAAGGAGCAATTTTGAGCTCTGCTCTTAAAAACGGCTTTTTTTTAAGGTCATACGTCAAACGCGTCATATTACATCACGCAGGAGACACATCTCCGCTCTCTGACCGCGGGTATAGTGGAGTTGCGTTGAGTAGAGCGGTTGTGTTGTAAGGAGCTGGTATTTTTCGGTAGTTTTACATTGCATTTCACCATTTGTAATCATGGTGCAGTATTGTGTTTGTGCAGGTTGCACAAATACCAGCCTGTCAGGACATCGAGTCCACAGTAAAAAGGACCGGAGCTAGCGTTCGTTCCTGGGTGCGTTGTGCATCCACCTCCCTGCAGCACATACTCTCCACAGCTTTATCAGGAAACCGTATTACTTCTATCTCCCGCCCCCTTCGCTGCTCTCTCTCTCTCCCCTCTCCGGTACTGTGTTGTTTGTGTGTGCGTGGTGGCTGTCACTCCTGGCTCCCGGCTCAACCTCCACTCACCTGCTGCAATCAGCTGTGCACCCTCCCCGACTACACACCTGCTTTCCATCAAGCCATTTACAACGACATATCAACGGAGGCTCCACAACCTTTCTCCGCCAGATCGTCAAGTATCAGCCGTATCCCCTCCGGTACACAGCACCGTAGTGTGGAATTGCATTAGGTAACGCGAGATACGGCTGATACTGTACTTGCGCATTAGTTCTGTTATGGATCAGTATCAACATCAACAGTCCTGCCAGTAACGTTAATATATTATCAATGCTACTTTAGTTATTGCCTGATATATGATAGCTAACTTTACAATGTTGTGATGTGACGTTGGCTAACATTCTGTAGCTAACGCCGGTCACTCACCAAGATAGCTGCCCAGTTCTCCACTGGTTCTCCTCAAACCACAGCTCAATTTCTCTCCGATGGCCGTTATTTCTTCTAATCCTTGGCTGCTCCTGGTCTCTCGGACGCCTAGCAGGCTCATAATTATAAGGTTGTGGTCCGTCATATGCATTCGAATATTCATGTTCAACTTCTTCTGTG
>NW_011369951.1:8089814-8090026 GCF_000735185.1 Notothenia coriiceps
ATGCGGCCTTTTAAAAATCTGCGCCATTTTGCTGATTATGCGCTAAATTCTGCGATCGCAGAATCACGTTTTTCTGGAGGACATGCCACACCGTCATACTTGTCAACCCTCCCGATTTTTGCGGGAGACTCCCGATTTCATTGCCCTCTCCCGGTTTCCTCCCGGGGTCATATTTCTCCCGATTTCTGACAAAATCAGATTTACTCAGGACT
>NW_011369951.1:8090071-8102488 GCF_000735185.1 Notothenia coriiceps
CCGGAAAGGCCCCCCGGGTTTGTTGCGGGAGCCTGCTGCACTAGCTAACGCTCCACCTAGCTTAGTGCTACATAGCAAAACAAACGCTTATTTATTTTGCAAAATGGTGCCGGCTTCAAACCGTCCTCCCAACTGGTTTCAACCAAGCACTAAATTAACAATGTTTGTCCAACCACAAGTACGGTTGTGAACTGACACTTCCCCATATTGATTTGTAAGTAGATTCCCAGAGAGATATATGAGTTTCTACTTGCCAGCAAGCTAAAGCTTGGTCTGCTAGGGTTACTAGCGCGGTGTCTCCTGCCAATAAGGGGCCGGGGGGCAAACCAAGGAGTTACGTGATTACTGGTTCCATGTTGATTTAATTCATACCAAATTGTTGGGGGGAAGCTGAATAGGCTATTACCGTACTGGTTACTTTGCAGCCCGGACATTTCCCAAAAACACATTTTAGAAGACGCTAATCGCAACACAAAGTACTCTTTCAAATCCGATCATTTTAAGACCTTCTAAATCATATTTAAGCCTTTCTTATATTTTTTGGTCCATATTTAAGAACCTTTTTTAAGGCCTTACATTCAGATTATCAAAAATGTACAGACTTTTTAAGACCCCGCGGGAACCTGAGGAGACTCAAATACGAAACATTATATGCCAGACACAGACGTGGTTCGAAACACAGAAATATTAAGAAAACAGACCTTAAGGCAAAACATCCCCCCCCCCTAAGTTTGATGGATGCTGGTCAAACTCAAACTACAAATAATTATTGTGTGTGTGTGGGTGTGTGGTGTGTGTTGTGTGTGCGTGTGTGTTTTGTGTGTGTGTGTGTGTTGTGTGTGGGTGTGTTGTGTGTGTGTGTGTGTGTGTGTGTGTGTGTGTGTGTGTGTGTGTGTGTGTATGTGTGTGTGGTGGTGTGTGTGTGTATGTGTGTATGTGTGGTGTTTATTTAGCAAAACCAAGGGCCAACATAGTATCTGTCCGGCTGTTTGCAAGAGCAACATGGGAAACAAAAGACAGTGTTTACCTCTTTTGCCTCCCAGCTCACACACACAGTTAAAATCACACTCCCTGTAATTGTAATTGACATAATAATAAGTAGTTTAGTCTTCTCACCATCATTTGCTGTGGCCGCACTGATGTTAACGATCGTAACTGAAAGGCTGCCTGTCCCAAACGTAAAACACTTCAGCCACGTGACTCGCAAACTCTCGCGAGAGTTTTACACAAGACGGATCCTTTCTAAGCCATAACCCTGCAACCGGGCGCTGACATATTGGCGCCCGGTGATCATCAGATTTTGACAACGCTGATTGCTGAAATTTATGTTTCGGAGCCATATCTTACAGATAGCAACAGTCAGCCTTCTAGTGGCTGCCTCTGCACTGGTTGAGGGCTCCTCTCTTAGCGCCCCGGACGAGAGAGGGTAATGATACACGGGCAAGGCCAAGGCCAGGAAACATGTGACTTACTACAGTAACTTTAGCATCGTAACACCATTTTAAACGAGATTTTATTGTAGATTATACATTGACTGATACCAACTTATATAATATTTACCTTGTCCATCTAAAAAGTTCGAATGAAAAAAATATATTTTTCCAAATATATTTAAAAAAAAAAAAAAAAATATTTTTATTTAATTTTAACTTGTTTTAATTTTCTCAATTTGTAATGGGAGAGGTTTGGGCCCCCGCCCCTAGCGCCCTATTGGGCCCGCCGCACTGGCAGTCTGTTAGGTAAACTAATTTGTCCGCATTTTGGCGAGCTCGACTGACTGCTGTCGTCATTGTTTTAATCCGAAACATAGCTAAATAAATCTATTTTGGCCTCGTGACATGTGCTTAATTGGGTTATAAGGTGTATCGTTCCGACCAGGCCTAATAAAGGTGGTGAGCCGTCGCATTTATGTAAAGATAAGTTCAGTGTAACTACATTAGTTTTCCAACCTATCAGTTAAGCAATTCGAATTTTTAGCGTCTAATATAGAACTGGCAAAGGGGCAACAGGTCATGGTGGTGGGCTGTTACAGACCCCTCCTCAGCTGGCAAGGACTCCTTGTCTTTGCTAGCAAATCTCTTTATCGCAACTAGACTACAAGGAAATAGCTTCTACTTGGAGATTTTAAGTTGGACTGGTTAACTGCAGTGTCAGAGGATGTTGAAAAACCTTTGTATTCTTTGAATGTTTACTCAGATTGTTGACAGTACTACTCGCCCTAAACATTAAGTCCCGTAAATAAATCTCCCTAATTTGATCTCATTTTTAACTTAATGCTCCTTATAAAATACTTATCTGTGGAGTATTGCGAATGATCTGAGTGATCACTGTGTTGTAGCCACAATAGGAACACTAAGGTCCAAAGGTTAAACCTCGTATTATTATTAAGAGAGACATAAAACATTTTTGTGGAGCAGGGTTTTGTTCATGATCTGTTTGGGTTTGATTGGGGAAAAATCGATCTGTGTGCTGATGTAGAAACTGCATGGTCTTATTTTTATCTTGGTTTTATGGAGATCATTGATAGACATGCACCCCTGCGTAAATTTAGAGTAAAGGTACAAGACAATCCTTGGTTTTCTGCTGAACTGTCCAGTCTCCTTCATGAGAGAAACGAGGCCTGGGCAAAGGCTAGGCAATCAGGCTCAGAGGTAGAATGGATGCGTTTTAGGCAGCTAAGGAATAGCTTCACTTCAAATGTCAAAAGTGCAAAGTCGAAGTACTATTTGTCAGTTACCACAGAAAGCCTAAATAATCCTTGGAAATTTTGGAAAGCCATAAAATCGATATCCACCGGTGAGATCCGTAATGAGCTACCTCCTTGCCTTACCACAGCATCTGGCTCTGTATGCTTTCTTTTTCAGAAACAAGTCCTGTTTCTCGCTTGAAGCCAGGAAAAGGCTGGTTACTGTGACCTTTTTACCTGTGCTGGACTATGGTGATTTGATCTATATGAATGCACTTGCCCATTGCCTCGAAAAGTTAGATGCCGCCTATCACAGTGCCCTGAGATTTGTTACTAACTGTAAAGCACTTACTCATCACTGTACCCTGTATGCCAGGGCAGGTCTGCCTTCACTAACTGTACGGAGGCTCAGTCATTGGTACATGTTCATCTATAAAGCCATGTTGGGTAAACTACCTTTTTATATCTGCTCTCTGATCTCTCAACGAATTGAAAGTACTTATTGCCTGAGATCTCATGATGTTGTTTGATTAAATGTGCCAAGTGCTAGGACTGTCTTAGGGAAGAAAGCTTTTAGTTGTGCAGCTCCACTAAATTGGAACAGTCTGCAAACATGTTTAAAACTGAGCACTTTGGTTCCCCTGCATCATTTTAAAACTCGGCTGGGTGACATGCTGTTTGATACTCATGGTACCTGTCACTGTAAATAGAGTTTGTAAACTGTACCCTGTACATTATGTTGTATGTCATCCTTATTGTTGTTCTGTTGTTTTTATGTTAGATGTGTAACTAATGTCCTGTAGGTCACCCTTGAAAAAGAGATCTTTTGACCTCAAGGGGCTTTCACCTGGTTAAATAAAGGCTACAAACAAACAAACAAACAGCAAAAATAACCCCACAACTAGACACAACAAAACTCAAACCCTGACAAATAATTCTATAAAAAACGATTTCCTTTAATGAGAAATGTGATAATCATACTAGAAAGGTAATTATTCGCAAAGCGCTAAGTGTGACATAACCAATGTGATGCATGCCTCTGTGAATCGTAACCACCGCATAATGTCATTTACACAGCAATAAAACCCAGCAGGATATATGAATTCTTACAACATAATTCCATGTTATTTAAATGATAAAATGTGTTCAACTTTGAAATGGCAAGTTCACTGTCATATTACAATTATTTATATCATATTGTTATAATACAGGGCAATGAGAGGAGCTGAACTGCAGATGTGAATGTCAACGCTCAACCAGGAGGACTAAACCATCACCTTCTGTGCATTACAGGGAACAAATCACTTCACAGTGCAGAGGATTTTATTGCAGTGCCCCATTCACTGCAGGGTCAGCCTTCTGTTTGCTTTTTGGCCAATACACTGCACTGTGTGTTTGTCCAAAGCGATTATCATCCATCTTTCATCACACTCTGTAAATCTGTTTATATTCCTCTGGTTTTACAGTAGATTTACTGACTTATCATGAAGACAGACAAGGCTGGCTTTGCTTTCGGATATATACAAATGGAAATTAATTTAAAATAGGAACATATCCTTCAGGATTACATGTATGTTAAAATATCTCAAAACGTGCTGAAACCCCCTGCTGTGAATGGGCTGCCACTGAAATAATTGCTCACCAAATTGTCTTCTTTATTGTCAAGGTAAATGGCTTTAATGTACCTTTCAATTTCACTAATTAACTCATGGCACTATATATAGATCCTGCCCGACACCATTTGAAAGGTTATGTATCCTTTGAGGTTAAGGACTGCCCTATTACACAACGGACTCTTTTTGTCACTTTGAAGGACATTAAACGACTTACAGGTTTTATCTGGAGTATACTCTAACCTTAATCATCATCACCATATGTCTAACCAAAGTACTTAATTGAAGAGTAGGATTTATAATTGAACGGGTTTGTCGGGGAACGGGTTTGTTGGGGAACCTGTTGTGTGCACAGCACGATGAAAAGAGAGCATACATTAATTAGATTTAAGCAACACAGTGGCTCTTATGTCACTTTTAAAACACTTGACATATAACTGTGTCTAAGTGTCGTATAAACGTTTTAGATGAGTGAGAAAAAACAAAAATAGGAGAACCAGCCTCCAGAGTCAAATGTGCGTAAAATGGATAGCGGAAAAGTGAATTTAGTGCTTTGCTATTCTGTTTTTGAAGTCTCCAAATCCTGTGGAAGAAATTAATCCAGTATAACAGTATTTTTTATCTCACACTTAACTGAGCCATAGCAGGGATGCAGAGCCATTGAGAGCTATATAATCGTATTAAATCATTAATTCAAGCTTAAGTAGGGCTTTTAATTACCTATAACCAGCAGATAGCATCCTGTGAAGATGTCCAGCGCCGGTGAGAGCGTTGAGCTGTAGATATCCATTGCTTCTACAAAATAATAGAAGTAAAACAGAGAATATATGATCCGAATTCGGGATGGAGAAAAGTCAAAATGTGCCGCTGTCGATGCGTTCCGGTGTCAGATCCATCTATCCTTAAGTATGGAGCAGAGACGCAAGAGTGGGTCTCGGGGCGCAATGTCGCGCCCTGGTGTTCCCGGCTCCAACTGAAGTTTGTGGCATGCAAAATGTGCTAGAGACATAAGCTACCATCAAGCGCCTCAATGCACAGATGCTACATCTAGGGCAGCATCGAGAGGCAATAAATGGTCACCCACATATTGTTGTGGTTTCCTCTGTGTTCATTATTAAAGCACAGCCGTGAGACAAGTATGATACGTGTTCAGGTTAAAATTAAAAGTTATGGCAAGACAGATATCTAAGCTACATTTCTTCACCTGTTTTCACTATTGAAAGGTCAAACCCTTTAGACAATTTTTCCCTGTTTTCTATGATGTTAAATTATTGCTGATTGGACCATTTTAAAGGGATACTTGTTTTGCTCTATACATACATAACTTGACAATATAACTTGCTGATTCAAGCTAAATCCTTGATGTACTTTGTTTTTAAAGTGATAGGAGAAATTAAATCTCACTTGAAAGAAAACACTAATGTTTTTAGTCCTGTGAAAATGGGGCAGCCTCTTGTGGCCGAAATGCATGTTACAACAACAAACGTATTAAAAAAAAGAGATAACCGGCGGGGGCCTTTCTCATTTCTCTAACTCCCCTCCTCGACTCCTATCCTCGAGACTTAGTCCCGCCCACAGGAGATGCGAGCGGGGGAACCGAGAAGAGAGGAGGGGAAGCAACTATGGAATGCCATTTAAGCCAAAATTAAATAAATAAATAAATACATCAATAATTAAATAAATACATATATATATAAATATGCCTATGAAATAAATTATGAAATAAATAAATGAGGCAATAAATATGTATACAATGTACATTTAAATACACATTTATTTATTTCATGGGACTTTTATTTCATAATGAGACATTTATTTCAAGAGACTTTTATTTCATAATGACACATTTATTTATTTCAAGAGACTTGTATTTCATAATGACACATTTATTTATTTCAAGAGAATCGTATTTCATAATGACATATTTATTTATTTCAGATGACTTGTATTTCATAATGACGCATTATTTATTTCAGGTGACTTGTATTTCATGATGAGACATTTCATGATGAGACATTTCCATTCCTTATATGCAAATGAACGGGGCGTGGTTAGCTCACAGATCCAGAGACCCAGACCAAAGCAACAGCACCACAAGATTGACACTAACTGGTTCTTCTCTGGTCCGCCCAATGCTGCTCTTCTGAGAGCAACCGCTCTGACAGCTCTCTCTAGTCTCTACTGGGAAACAGCTAAAAGTCCTTCTGGAGGTAAGCAATGCAACACAATTACACCCAGTCTGAGAGTAAAATATTTCTCGAAGGTTCGTTTTGCTTTCTTACAACGTGAAGTTAATGTTAACGTAACCTTAAGTTTGCTAGGAGGCTATTGTTACGAGCTAGCTGTCTTAGCTAACAACAGTTAGCAGCTAACGTTTTCTGCAGTTTGTGTTGTTCTGAAAAACGTGATGTAGTTATTTAAGGGTATGTTAAATTAACGTTATTTTACGTTGTTTAAGTTGAAAGAGTTAAGTTGTGTTTAAAATCGTCAATCTAATGCACGTTAGAGGTTTTTAGTTGGACATGAAGTTAGCTAACGTTAGCTAACTCTACCAGGTTAGCATATTAAGCTGTACTTTCTGTGGCAGCTAGCTTAATACAAAGAGGGATTTTGTGCTTCATTGCAAACTTTTCTTTGTTAATCTACCTGAAACTGTAGCGACAGTTTGTTTCTACTCAACTATACAGACCATTGTTGAGGAGATGCAAAACATACTGTACATGAGTTGGGTCCAACATATACCTTGAGTAATGTTACTTTGCTGCTAAAAATGAAACATCATTATCAGATGAGGACATCACCAAAGTGTGTGAGTCTGTCAGGGGATTTGATCTGCTCTCTGCATGTCGTACACACTGCTCTGGTATTACTTATCTTGTAAAATGTAAGTCTCGCTCTTGTCATCGTTCAGGCTTTGCATTTGAACTCCTATGACTGGTTGCGGACTTGAAGGGAACGCCTTCCTGACATCCAGGAAAAAGGTGAGATTCTAATACATTTGAATGCCAAAAGCAAGTTATTGTTTTAACTTTTTAAATATGATTGTTTTGGGGCATTTCAGTTTTATTGGACAGAGGCAGTAGAGATCTACTGGAAACAGTGGAGAGGGAGGAGATGATATGCAGCAAAAGGCCCAGCCGGATGGTTGCTGCTCCGTGTGGAACGTGTTCTATCAGGTAAAGCACTTTGGTAGGCTACCCAGTTATTTATGGTATTGAGTTTGAATTTAGCCTTTTGGAATGTAATTTCCAACAGTGCATTATAAAGACTGAAAGATGTAAAGCTTGACATGATTTCGTCTTTTACTTAAGAGGATGTTTGTCCTCCTGTGTTGTCTTATTCCTTATCTCTTTCTTTCAGGTGTAACATCTACCAATGGTACATGACAGAGACCTCCTCCACCTCTTTGCTGTCTTACTAGTCAATCCTTCTGATCAGGTCCTTTCCTAAATAGTGGTAAGTTTTACAGTTCAGTGTACGTTAATTTAGCAACTTAATGCTTACCGCTGTTGAATAAACCCTATATTGCTAGTCATTTTATTAAAACTACGATTTGTAAACTTTTGATTCCAATTACAATTAAGTTATAATTGTAAAACATATCTTAACATCCATCAGCAATCAATACAACAAATCATCCAACCACTAAATAGAAGAAATCAGGACCTATTTCTTTTTATACAGCAGCATGTTTTGGGACTGCTCATTGATGTCATCAAGAGCCATTGAGTCTACCTTTTGTAGTCGGCCTCTCAGAATGTTTATCATTTCTTTGTCTCTTAACATTCTATATAATTTTTTTTTTTTATTGTTGACATTGTTTTGTTCTTTATTTTTGGTTGTGAGAATCACTTTGCAATTATTGTGTAAGTGCTATATAAATAGTTATACTAATATTATTGTTGTTACCTCATTACTATTATTAATAATGTCTTCTTTGTTTTCTTTATTTATCGCTGCAGAAAGGATCATGCCAGCCCACATCAAACACCTGATCAAGAGCTTGTGAACCTCACTGCTGCGGACACCTGTGTGATATTCGACTTCTGACTGGAACCCTCAAAATGACCTGCAGGTACGATATATTATTATCTGCTCCTGTCCTGTCCCTAAAGATAAGTTTCAATAGGGCTACAAACAACAAACAGTCTTTCCGGTTTATTCCCTCGGTTCTTTAAGTGTAATATCTTTCCCATTTAATGCTTTAAAAGCTTTGCTCTTTTGACCCCTCTTTTTAAATTTTTTATTTCAGGCTCAAGCCTCGGTGGTCGCATTTTGGCCGACAGTCTTAAGGCGGTGGAAGGTGTTACCGTCTGAATCACTAGAAACTATGAGAGGGAAAAGCCTGGATAAGCTAGTCATATAATTGGCTCGAGGGCTTGGAACCGTGCTGTCCTGCAGAGCATGAGTGGGAAACAAAGAAGGCAACAACAACGGGGCGTGAGAGAAAAAAGAAAATCTGTCATATTCTAGATGCCAAAGTAATTTTTTGGGTCAGTCCGCTGTTTTGCAAGTTAACGACTTAGTTTTAATTTCAAAAAAAAGTTTTTTTCTAAAATCACAACTGTGTAAATGTACCTCTCTGCGTCCGCCCTTTAAGCCGGTCCAGCAGCTTTCTCCCAAAGGAAATGGAGATCGGAGCGACCCTTGCTGAAGCAAAAGAAAACTACGCAGCCATCATATGACGAGGAACGACGAAGGCAAATCGCTTCTGCGAGGAGGACACCGACCAGATCCTGACAGCGAAGAGCACAACCATCATCACCCAAATCAACCACATCCAACCAGCATATGTTCTTTAAGCAGCAACTACGCCATTGGCCTCTTTGGTGAGATACCAAAGGTATTGGTTTATTTGAAAATGTTAATATGGATGAAAGAAATGTAATAATTAAAAAACCTAAGGGAAATGGGGTACGAGCCCCCAAGTATTAACGGGGCCACGGACGTGAATTATTAAAGACCGTTGCGTACCGTTAACGTCCCAACGTTTAATCGATCTTTTTATCGGTACTGGAGACATTTAAACAATAAAGATTGTCATATGTATTATATCTACACACAACATTATATCGCAGTCTTAACTGTCGGCCCCAACTTCGAGTTTTCCTAATATGCAATAAAGAACTACAAAGTGCGTCTACATGGTATTATTTATTTTCCAATATGCCAATGCAAACACACAACACATCACACAACACAACACAACACAACACAACAACACACACACAGAACTACAAACACAACACACACAAAACACACACACACACACACACACACACCACAACACACACACAGCACAACACACAAACACCACACACACACACACCACACACAAACAACACGTTTTGTGCCGCACTCAAACACATGGCGGAAGAGAACTAAGACCGACCCGAGTGTAAAAGTTATGTTAACCCGTCTTGGAGCATGGATGTATAAGTAAGAACTGGATACAGCGTCGGAAGGCGGGGTCCTTCCGTCTTCTTCCTATGAGAAGCTGCTCATGGGCCGCAATGAAGTCAAAATGCCCAACTTTTTGAAGAGCGAAACGTCACAGAATTAACCCAGCATGGCCCCTGGCTGTCAAAGCAGGCAGAAAGAACCCGTTTTTGTCGCGCTCACAGAAGCATGCGCCCCTTAAAGCCGCACCAGCCCGAGCACAACACTCTCGGCTCACTAGAAAAGAATGGAGAAGAGAGAATACAAAAATCTAGAATTAGCGGCTTTTTAAGTGCAATTTTACAAACTTTAAGGACTTCAATGATTCTAGGGATTATACAATAGTTTTATAACTGGGGTAAGTTTATTTAGTTTCAAAAAAATTATCCACCGATTTACAGACGTCTCTTTCCCCAATGTTAATTCAAGGGGAAAAAGTATTTCCTTGCCCGGTCGACGTCAACAGACTGATAAGGAAATTGTGAGTAAAGCCGTTTTGGACAACAACGAATATTTTCCCTCAGAGTCCGCACCGCACTTTCCTGGGGGCTGGTCTTGAGGTGAAAAATGCTCCGTTGCCAAAAGTGCGAATAAGAAGGTTTTAAGCCAAGTATGTACGTATGTAATGTTTAACTCAATGATACAAAATATGGGGTTTAATGACTAGAGGTAACTGAGTTTATTTATTTTGTAAATCACAACTTATACTTATGCAACTTCTATCATCACGATAAATTAACAACGAAATTATTACAACAACTTGTTTCTTATTCTCAGTACTACAAGCAGAACTGTACAGAAAAGACGTGAGCACCAAGAAACGCTGGCCAGATTGGCAAAGACAGCAAGATACATAACAGAGAGATAAGGATACTAACAAGAAAAATAATGTTTATAATCTTTGTTGGTTTACATTTTGAACATAACTGTGTATATAAATCCAAAGCCAATCTATCGATAAATAGATAATTTTACTCTCAGACTAAGTGGAATTGAATAGGATTGATTAACTCATAAGTATCATTAAATAAAAATACTGTTATGAGACTAATACAATGTCTAGATTCGATAGTTACCGAGAATACATTGTGCGATTTAAGATAACAGTAAGCTGCAGTTGATAGAGACATGCTTGGCGGTCCTGCTGGATCTGCGAGCGAGACACACTATTCATAAAGAAAGGAAACGAAAGGGAGCCAATCATGATAGTCTACATCATGAATAATAAGTCACACAGCATTGAATGTACGATGCATGTCATGAGAAAAGTAAGTGCCAAGTGTAGCAACTGTGGAGTTAAAGAAAATGTGCAACATCGTATACAGCTTGAAAGAAAAACTAAACGGATCACGTATGAAAACAGAGAGGGATGGAGTGTGGTTGGTATTTGGAACAAAAGGAGAGGTACAGAAGAGTACAAGAAAAGCACTGTTACCTAAATGAAACTGGGGTATAAAATTATCTAACATTAGGTCAGGAAAGATCATAGAATGTTGATTTAAGTACAATGTTACATATTATGTTGCTCATTTATTATTCATGGATATGATCATAGCATATGGTCCATGAGTTAAGAGATGGAATGATATGATGATTCACACTCATGTACAGTAGGTGGGCGGTATGCACCTTAAAGTTATTTGCAATCCGCCAAAAGCAACCCAGAGAAGCAGAAGCTCAACTGCGTCAGACAACAGCGACACGTTACACCGAAGAAGAAGAAGCGACATTCTGACCGGGTGACAATTAGAGTATCAGATAGTACGGTGCATATCTGCATCTGAGAAAAGCGCCTCTCCGAATTATTGAGAGAAGCAGCCCAACGGCGCGTGGTTGATGACCGGACGCATCATAGGTAGCCGAGCATAAAGCCTGAAATATCCAGAGACGGCCAGTCCTGTACCTGAGCATGAACCAACTTCAGTCAACATCTTCCACACGTACGCGGTGCTCAGTCAGTTGTCAAAGTATTTAAAATACGTCAGGTCGTATACACAAGAGAGATTATCAGCCCGACTACGTCAGATAAATACAGTCTATCGATATGAACAACACAATAATACTGTATGGTAAAACAGTGTTGATCAAGTGGACGAAGGATAGCATAGGCATCTTGGAGCCCACAGATCATACATGTTCACTTGCCCCGCCTTTTATTTTCAATTACAACTTTGGCGCTATGAAGAAATTCTCCTCCATATGTTCTCTTCCACGTTCATTAAAGCATAAAACAACGCATCAGAGCCGCGCAAGCTCTAGATGAGTCAATTAAATCCTTTTTTCTTATAAATCATCCATGTGCGTTAGAAACACCTGTATGTGTTTCCATATTCACCAACAGCAGCAAACGCACACAACCGAACGCCGCTGCGCTCATTAACACCTTCAGATAGTGGTAAAGTGCAATTCGGATTTCTCTAATAGTATCCGCAGCTCTTCCCTAGTATTGTCCTTGTTGAAATTTCCTATCGCATCTAACCCTTTAACCCCGTGACCGTTCACCTCAGAGGTCAAGGGAATAGAGATAGGGTTAGAATTAAGACTGATTTATTGGATTACGGAACGCAAACCCAAGACTGGTTCGACTCCGCAAAGCAAAGAAGAAGAAGAAGATCTCGCAATTAAAGCAAAGAAGAAGAAGAAGGAATACTGATTTATCCTCCCAATAAATATAAGATG